>NC_091297.1:62996111-63121111 GCF_038502225.1 Cherax quadricarinatus
GTTGATGTGTGCCTCCGGTGACGTGCTCGGTGTTATGGTGTTATGTATGTGTGTGTGTGTGTGTTTTCAGTGTTCTCATGGGTGTTCAGTATTTATCTTTGTGACCCTGGCTCTCATTCCTCCCTCTTCCCCTTGTCTTAATTAAGCCTTAAGTATTTCGTATGTTGTGATCATGTCTTCTCTTATTTTTTGCTCTTCCTGAGACGTGAAGTCTCATTTCTTTTTTCCTTCACAGTTTATATTCTTAAGCTCAGGTATCGGACCAGTGGTTCGTGTCTGCACTTTCTCTCGGCTCATATTGTACTTCCATCAGTGAAGGCTTCACTCTGGTGCTGTGTTTACCTGGAGTTTACCTGGAGAGAGTTCCGGGGGTCAACGCCCCCGCGGCCCGGTCTGTGACCAGGCCTCCTGGTGGATCAGAGCCTGATCAACCAGGCTGTTGCTGCTGGCTGCACGCAAACCAACGTACGAGCCACAGCCCGGCTGATCAGGAACTGACTTTAGGTGCTTGTCCAGTGCCAGCTTGAAGACTGCCAGGGGTCTGTTGGTAATCCCCCTTATGTGTGCTGGGAGGCAGTTGAACAGTCTCGGGCCCCTGACACTTATTGTATGGTCTCTTAACGTGCTAGTGACACCCCTGCTTTTCATTGGGGGGATGTTGCATCGTCTGCCAAGTCTTTTGCTTTCGTAGTGAGTGATTTTCGTGTGCAAGTTCGGTACTAGTCCCTCTAGGATTTTCCAGGTGTATATAATCATGTATCTCTCCCTCCTGCGTTCCAGGGAATACAGGTTTAGGAACCTCAAGCGCTCCCAGTAATTGAGGTGTTTTATCTCCGTTATGCGCGCCGTGAAAGTTCTCTGTACATTTTCTAGGTCGGCAATTTCACCTGCCTTGAAAGGTGCTGTTAGTGTGCAGCAATATTCCAGCCTAGATAGAACAAGTGACTTGAAGAGTGTCATCATGGGCTTGGCCTCCCTAGTTTTGAAGGTTCTCATTATCCATCCTGTCATTTTTCTAGCAGATGCGATTGATACAATGTTATGGTCCTTGAAGGTGAGATCCTCCGACATGATCACTCCCAGGTCTTTGACGTTGGTGTTTCGCTCTATTTTGTGGCCAGAATTTGTTTTGTACTCTGATGAAGATTTAATTTTCTCACGTTTACCATATCTGAGTAATTGAAATTTCTCATCGTTGAACTTCAGATTGTTTTCTGCAGCCCACTGAAAGATTTGGTTGATGTCCGCCTGGAGCCTTGCAGTGTCTGTAATGGAAGACACTGTCATGCAGATTCGGGTGTCATCTGCAAAGGAAGACACGGTGCTGTGGCTGACATCCTTGTCTATGTCGGATATGAGGATGAGGAACAAGATGGGAGCGAGTACTGTGCCTTGTGGAACAGAGCTTTTCACCGTAGCTGCCTCGGACTTTACTCTGTTGAAGACTACTCTCTGTGTTCTGTTAGTGAGGAAATTTAGATCCATCGACCGACTTTTCCTGTTATTCGTTTAGCACGCATTTTGTGCGCTATTACACCATGGTCACACTTGTCGAAGGCTTTTGCAGTCTGTATATATTACATCTTAAATGTGTGGTAAATAGTGTTTTAGCGTATTTTTTTATTTAGAATTTTAAAGACTATAATTTTATGTGCATGTGATTTCCTTAGAAGCTCTTATCGTTTTAATTAATTCTGGTCTTGGTTGCTCGTCCTCTCCTTCTGTTGATTCCTCACATCTCTTCGTCATTCTTTGTTAATTCTCCAGTACTCCACTTTTATTACTTGTTTCTTCATTGTCATTCTTCATATTAAGTGTCCATAAGCACAGTTGATCCAACCACAGCCGGGCTGTGGTTCGTACGTTGGACTAAGTGCATCCAGCAGTAACAGCCTGGTTGATCAAGCCCTGATCCACCGGGAGGGCTGGTCGTGGACCGGGCCGCGGGGGCGTTGATCCGCGGAATAACCTCCAGGTAGACTACAGGTAAGCTCTGATCTTTAGTTTCCTGGCTTCTGTTATCTTTCTTTGCTTGTATTGTCCTGGTCCTTGTACTGTAGTCATGGCCTCCGCAACAAGGTCTCAGACCAGGAAAGAAACAAGGTATCAGACCAGGTCAGTAACAAGGTCTCAGACCAGGCCAGTAACAAGGTCTCAGACCAGGCCAGTAACAAGGTTTCAGACCAGGCCAGTAACAAGGTCTCAGACCAGGCCAGTAACAAGGTCTCAGACCAGGCCAGTAACAAGGTCTCAGACCAGGCCAGTACCAAGGTCTCAGACCAGGCCAGTGTCGAGGCTTTGATGAGTCACATATATTATAGAAAACACGAGAAAACTTAATTTTGTTGCAAACTGCAGCGCTCTATGACGTATTTCATATTTCAGCTACAATGTACATATAATAAGTAACAAAAGTGATGTGTTAAGGTAAGCAACACAAAGTGATGTTTTAAGGTAAGCAACACAAAGTGATGTTTTAAGGTAAGCAACACAAAGTGATGTGTTAAGGTAAGCAACACAAAGTGATGTTTTAAGGTAAGCAACACAAAGTGATGTTTTAAGGTAAGCAACACAAAGTGATGTTTTAAGGTAAGAAACACAAAGTGATGTTTTAAGGTAAGAAACACAAAGTGATGTTTTAAGGTAAGCAACACAAAGTGACGTTTTAAGGTAAGCAACACAAAGTGATGTTTTAAGGTAAGAAACACAAAGTGATGTTTTAAGGTAAGCAACACAAAGTGATGTTTTAAGGTAAGCAACACAAAGTGATGTTTTAAGGTAAGAAACACAAAGTGATGTTTTAAGGTAAGCAACACAAAGTGATGTTTTAAGGTAAGAAACACAAAGTGATGTTTTAAGGTAAGCAACACAAAGTGATGTTTTAAGGTAAGCAACACAAAGTGATGTTTTAAGGTAAGCAACACAAAGTGATGTTTTAAGGTAAGCAACACAAAGTGATGTTTTAAGGTAAGAAACACAAAGTGATGTTTTAAGGTAAGCAACACAAAGTGATGTTTTAAGGTAAGCAACACAAAGTGATGTTTTAAGGTAAGCAACACAAACTGATGTTTTAAGGTAAGCAACACAAAGTGATGTTTTAAGGTAAGAAACACAAAGTGATGTTTTAAGGTAAGCAACACAAAGTGATGTTTTAAGGTAAGCAACACAAAGTGATGTTTTAAGGTAAGCAACACAAAGTGATGTTTTAAGGTAAGCAACACAAAGTGATGTTTTAAGGTAAGAAACACAAAGTGATGTTTTAAGGTAAGCAACACAAAGTGATGTTTTAAGGTAAGCAACACAAAGTGATGTTTTAAGGTAAGCAACACAAAGTGATGTTTTAAGGTAAGCAACACAAAGTGATGTTTTAAGGTAAGCAACACAAAGTGATGTTTTAAGGTAAGAAACACAAAGTGATGTTTTAAGGTAAGCAACACAAAGTGATGTTTTAAGGTAAGCAACACAAAGTGATGTTTTAAGGTAAGCAACACAAAGTGATGTTTTAAGGTAAGCAACACAAAGTGATGTTTTAAGGTAAGAAACACAAAGTGATGTTTTAAGGTAAGCAACACAAAGTGATGTTTTAAGGTAAGCAACACAAAGTGATGTTTTAAGGTAAGCAACACAAAGTGATGTTTTAAGGTAAGCAACACAAAGTGATGTTTTAAGGTAAGCAACACAAAGTGATGTTTTAAGGTAAGCAACACAAAGTGATGTTTTAAGGTAAGCAACACAAAGTGATGTTTTAAGGTAAGCAACACAAAGTGATGTTTTAAGGTAAGCTACACAAAGTGATGTTTTAAGGTAAGCAACGCAAAGTGATGTTTTAAGGTAAGCAACACAAAGTGATGTTTTAAGGTAAGCAACACAAAGTGATGTTTTAAGGTAAGCAACACAAAGTGATGTTTTAAGGTAAGCAACACAAAGTGATATTTTAAAGTAAGCTACACAAAGTGATGTTTTAAGGGAAGCAACACAAAGTGATGTTTTAAGGTAAGCAACACAAAGTGATGTTTTAAGGTAAGCAACACAAAGTGATGTTTTAGGTAAACTACACAAAGTGATGTTTTAAGGTAAGCTACACAAAGTGATGTTTTAAGGTAAGCAACACAAAGTGATGTTTTAAGGTAAGCAACACAAAGTGACGTTTTAAGGTAAGCAACACAAAGTGATGTTTTAAGGTAAGCAACACAAAGTGATGTTTTAAGGTAAGCAACACAAAGTGATGTTTTAAGGTAAACAACACAAAGTGATGTTTTAAGGTAAGCAACACAAAGTGATGTTTTAAGGTAAGCAACACAAAGTGATGTTTTAAGGTAAGCAACACAAAGTGATGTTTTAAGGTAAGCTACACAAAGTGATGTTTTAAGGTAAGCAACGCAAAGTGATGTTTTAAGGTAAGCAACACAAAGTGATGTTTTAAGGTAAGCAACACAAAGTGATGTTTTAAGGTAAGCAACACAAAGTGATGTTTTAAGGTAAGCAACACAAAGTGATGTTTTAAGGTAAGCAACAAAAAGTGATATTTTAAAGTAAGCTACACAAAGTGATGTTTTAAGGCAAGCAACACAAAGTGATGTTTTAAGGTAAGCAACACAAAGTGATGTTTTAAGGTAAGCAACACAAAGTGATGTTTTAGGTAAACTACACAAAGTGATGTTTTAAGGTAAGCTACACAAAGTGATGTTTTAACGTAAGCAACACAAAGTGATGTTTTAAGGTAAGCAACGCAAAGTGATGTTTTAAGGTAAGCAACACAAAGTGATGTTTTAAAGTAAGCTACACAAAGTGATGTTTTAAGGTAAGCAACACAAAGTGATGTTTTAAGGTAAGCAACACAAAGTGATGTTTTAAGGTAAGCAACGCAAAGTGATGTTTTAAGGTAAGCAACACAAAGTGATGTTTTAAGGTAAGCTACACAAAGTGATGTATTAAGGTAAGCAACACAAAGTGATGTTTTAAGGTAAGCTACACAAAGTGATGTTTTAAGGTAAGCAACACAAAGTGATGTTTTAAGGTAAGCTACACAGAGTGATGTTTTAAGGTAAGCAACACAAAGTGATGTTTTAAGGTAAGCAACGCAAAGTTATGTTTCAAGGTAAGCAACACAAAGTGATGTTTTAAGGTAAGCTACACAAAGTGATGTTTTAAGGTAAGCAACACAAAGTGATGTTTTAAGGTAAGCAACACAAAGTGATGTTTTAAGGTAAGCAACGCAAAGTGATGCTTTAAGGAAAGCAACACAAAGTGATGTTTTAAGATAAGATACAGAAAGTGATGTTTTAAGGTAAGCAACACAAAGTGATGTTTTAAGGTAAGCAACGCAAAGCGATGTTTTAAGGTAAGCAACACAAAGTGATGTTTTAAGGTAAGCAACACAAAGTGATGTTTTAAGGTAAGCAACGCAAAGTGATGTTTTAAGGTAAGCAACACAAAGTGATGTTTTAAGGTAAGCAACACAAAGTGATGTTTTAAGGTAAGCAACACAAAGTGATGTTTTAAGGTAAGCAACACAAAGTGATGTTTTAAGGTAAGCAACACAAAGTGATGTTTTAAGGTAAGCAACACAAAGTGATGTTTTAAGGTAAGCAACACAAAGTGATGTTTTAAGGTAAGCTACACAAAGTGATGTTTTAAGGTAAGCAACACAAAGTGATGTTTTAAGGTAAGCAACACAAAGTGATGTTTTAAGGTAAGCAACACAAAGTGATGTTTTAAGGTAAGCAACACAAAGTGATGTTTTAAGGTAAGCTACACAAAGTGATGTTTTAAGGTAAGCAACACAAAGTGATGTTTTAAGGTAAGCAACACAAAGTGATGTTTTAAGGTAAGCAACACAAAGTGATGTTTTAAGGTAAGCTACACAAAGTGATGTTTTAAGGTAAGCTACACAAAGTGATGTTTTAAGGTAAGCAACACAAAGTGATGTTTTAAGGTAAGCAACACAAAGTGATGTTTTAAGGTAAGCTACACAAAGTGATGTTTTAAGGTAAGCAACACAAAGTGATGTTTTAAGGTAAGCAACACAAAGTGATGTTTTAAGGTAAGCAACACAAAGTGATGTTTTAAGGTAAGCAACACAAAGTGATGTTTTAAGGTAAGCAACACAAAGTGATGTTTTAAGGTAAGCAACACAAAGTGATGTTTTAAGGTAAGCAACACAAAGTGATGTTTTAAGGTAAGCTACACAAAGTGATGTTTTAAGGTAAGCAACACAAAGTGATGTTTTAAGGTAAGCTACACAAAGTGATGTTTTAAGGTAAGCAACACAAAGTGATGTTTTAAGGTAAGCAACACAAAGTGATGTTTTAAGGTAAGCAACACAAAGTGATGTTTTAAGGTAAGCTACACAAAGTGATGTTTTAAGGTAAGCAACACAAAGTGATGTTTTAAGGTAAGCAACACAAAGTGATGTTTTAAGGTAAGCAACACAAAGTGATGTTTTAAGGTAAGCTACACAAAGTGATGTTTTAAGGTAAGCTACACAAAGTGATGTTTTAAGGTAAGCAACACAAAGTGATGTTTTAAGGTAAGCAACACAAAGTGATGTTTTAAGGTAAGCAACACAAAGTGATGTTTTAAGGTAAGCAACACAAAGTGATGTTTTAAGGTAAGCAACACAAAGTGATGTTTTAAGGTACGCAACACAAAGTGATGTTTTAAGGTAAGCAACACAAAGTGATGTTTTAAGGTAAGCAACACAAAGTGATGTTTTAAGGTAAGCAACACAAAGTGATGTTTTAAGGTAAGCAACACAAAGTGATGTTTTAAGGTAAGCAACACAAAGTGATGTTTTAAGGTAAGCAACACAAAGTGATGTTTTAAGGTAAGCAACACAAAGTGATGTTTTAAGGTAAGCAACACAAAGTGATGTTTTAAGGTAAGCAACAAAGTGATGTTTTAAGGTAAGCAACACAAAGTGATGTTTTAAGGTAAGCAACACAAAGTGATGTTTTAAGGTAAGCAACACAAAGTGATGTTTTAAGGTAAGCAACACAAAGTGATGTTTTAAGGTAAGCTACACAAAGTGATGTTTTAAGGTAAGCAACACAAAGTGATGTTTTAAGGTAAGCAACACAAAGTGATGTTTTAAGGTAAGCAACACAAAGTGATGTTTTAAGGTAAGCTACACAAAGTGATGTTTTAAGGTAAGCTACACAAAGTGATGTTTTAAGGTAAGCAACACAAAGTGATGTTTTAAGGTAAGCAACACAAAGTGATGTTTTAAGGTAAGCAACACAAAGTGATGTTTTAAGGTAAGCTACACAAAGTGATGTTTTAAGGTAAGCAACACAAAGTGATGTTTTAAGGTAAGCAACACAAAGTGATGTTTTAAGGTAAGCAACACAAAGTGATGTTTTAAGGTAAGCAACACAAAGTGATGTTTTAAGGTAAGCTACACAAAGTGATGTTTTAAGGTAAGCAACACAAAGTGATGTTTTAAGGTAAGCTACACAAAGTGATGTTTTAAGGTAAGCAACACAAAGTGATGTTTTAAGGTAAGCTACACAAAGTGATGTTTTAAGGTAAGCAACACAAAGTGATGTTTTAAGGTAAGCAACGCAAAGTGATGTTTTAAGGTAAGCAACAAAGTGATGTTTTAAGGTAAGCAACAAAGTGATGTTTTAAGGTAAGCAAAGTGATGTTTTAAGGTAAGCTACACAAAGTGATGTTTTAAGTTAACCAACTCAAAGTGATGTTTTAAGGTAAGCAACACAAAATGATGTTTTAAGGTAAGCAACACAAAGTGATGTTTTAAGGTAAGCAACACAAAGTGATGTTTTAAGGTAAGCTACACAAAGTGATGTTTTAAGGTAAGCAACACACAAAGTGATGTTTTAAGGTAAGCTACACAAAGTGATGTTTTAAGGTAACAAAGTGATGTTTTAAGGTAAGCACACAAGTGATGTTTTAAGGTAAGCAACACAAAGTGATGTTTTAAGGTAAGCAAAGTGATGTTTTAAGGTAAGCAACACAAAGTGATGTTTTAAAGTAAGCTACACAAAGTGATGTTTTAAGGTAAGCAACACAAAGTGATGTTTTAAGGTAAGCAACACAAAGTGATGTTTTAAGGTAAGCAACACAAAGTGATGTTTTAAGGTAAGCAACACAAAGTGATGTTTTAAGGTAAGCAACACAAAGTGATGTTTTAAGGTAAGCAACACAAAGTGATGTTTTAAGGTAAGCTACACAAAGTGATGTTTTAAGGTAAGCAACACAAAGTGATGTTTTAAGGTAAGCAACACAAAGTGATGTTTTAAGGTAAGCAACACAAAGTGATGTTTTAAGGTAAGCAACACAAAGTGATGTTTTAAGGTAAGCAACACAAAGTGATGTTTTAAGGTAAGCAACACAAAGTGATGTTTTAAGGTAAGCAACACAAAGTGATGTTTTAAGGTAAGCAACACAAAGTGATGTTTTAAGGTAAGCAACACAAAGTGATGTTTTAAGGTAAGCAACACAAAGTGATGTTTTAAGGTAAGCTACAAAAAGTGATGTTTTAAAGTAAGCAACACAAAGTGATGTTTTAAGGTAAGCAACGCAAAGTGATGTTTTAAGGTAAGCAACACAAAGTGATGTTTTAAGGTAAGCAACACAAAGTGATGTTTTAAGGTAAGCTACACAAAGTGATGTTTTAAGGTAAACAACACAAAGTGATGTTTTAAGGTAAGCTACACAAAGTGATGTTTTAAGGTAAGCAACACAAAGTGACGTTTTAAGGTAAGCAACACAAAGCGATGTATTAAGGTAAGCTACACAAAGTGATGTTTTAAGGTAAGCTACACAAAGTGATGTTTTAAGGTAAGCTACACAAAGTGATGTTTTAAGGTAAGCAACACAAAGTGATGTTTTAAGGTAAGCAACACAAAGTGATGTTTTAAGGTAAGCTACACAAAGTGATGTTTTAAGGTAAGCAACGCAAAGTGATGTTTTAAGGTAAGCAACACAAAGTGATGTTTTAAGGTAAGCAACACAAAGTGATGTTTTAAGGTAAGCTACACAAAGTGATGTTTTAAGGTAAGCTACACAAAGTGATGTTTTAAGGTAAGCAACACAAAGTGATGTTTTAAGGTAAGCAACACAAAGTGATGTTTTAAGGTAAGCAACACAAAGTGATGTTTTAAGGCAAGCTACACAAAGTGATGTTTTAAGGTAAGCAACACAAAGTGATGTTTTAAGGTAAGCTACACAAAGTGATGTTTTAAGGTAAGCAACACAAAGTGATGTTTTAAGGTAAGCAACACAAAGTGATGTTTTAAGGTAAGCAACACAAAGTGATGTTTTAAGGTAAGCAACACAAAGTGATGTTTTAAGGTAAGCAACACAAAGTGATGTTTTAAGGTAAGCAACACAAAGTGATGTTTTAAGGTAAGCAACACAAAGTGATGTTTTAAGGTAAGCAACACAAAGTGATGTTTTAAGGTAAGCAACACAGAGTGATGTTTTAAGGTAAGCAACACAAAGTGATGTTTTAAGGTAAGCAACACAAAGTGATGTCTTAAGGTAAGCAACACAAAGTGATGTTTTAAGGTAAGGTACACAAAGTGATGTTTTAAGGTAAGCAATGCAAAGTGATGTTTTAAGGTAAGCAACACAAAGTGATGTTTTAAGGTAAGCAACACAAAGTGATGTCTTAAGGTAAGCAACACAAAGTGATGTTTTAAGGTAAGCAACACAAAGTGATGTTTTAAGGTAAGCTACACAAAGTGATGTTTTAAGGTAAGCAACGCAAAGTGATGTTTTAAGGTAAGCAACACAAAGTGATGTTTTAAGGTAAGCAACACAAAGTGATGTTTTAAGGTAAGCAACACAAAGTGATGTTTTAAGGTAAGCACACAAAGTGATGTTTCAAGGTAAGCAACACAAAGTGATGTTTTAAGGTAAGCAACACAAAGTGATGTTTTAAGGTAAGCAACACAAAGTGATGTTTTAAAGTAAGCTACACAAAGTGATGTTTTAAGGTAAGCAACACAAAGTGATGTTTTAAGGTAAGCAACACAAAGTGATGTTTTAAGGTAAGCAACACAAAGTGATGTTTTAAGGTAAGCAACACAAAGTGATGTATTAAGGTAAGCAACACAAAGTGATGTTTTAAGGTAAGCTACACAAAATGATGTTTTAAGGTAAGCAACACAAAGTGATGATTTAAGGTAAGCTACACAGAGTGATGTTTTAAGGTAAGCAACACAAAGTGATGTTTTAAGGTAAGCAACACAAAGTGATGTTTTAAGGTAAGCAACACAAAGTGATATTTTAAAGTAAGCTACACAAAGTGATGTTTTAAGGTAAGCAACACAAAGTGATGTTTTAAGGTAAGCAACACAAAGTGATGTTTTAAGGTAAGCAACACAAAGTGATGTTTTAAGGTAAGCAACACAAAGTGATGTTTTAAGGTAAGCACACAAAGTGATGTTTTAAGGTAAGCAACACAAAGTGATGTTTTAAGGTAAGCAACACAAAGTGATGTTTTAAGGTAAGCTACACAAAGTGATGTTTTAAGGTAAGCAACACAAAGTGATGTTTTAAGGTAAGCTACACAAAGTGATGTTTTAAGGTAAGCAACACAAAGTGATGTTTTAAGGTAAGCAACACAAAGTGATGTTTTAAGGTAAGCTACACAAAGTGATGTATTAAGATAAGCTACACAAGGTGATGTTTTAAGGAAAGCAACACAAAGTGATGTTTTAAGGTAAGCTACACAAAGTGATGTTTTAAGGTAAGCTACACAAAGTGATGTTTTAAGGTAAGTTACACAAAGTGATGTTTTAAGGTAAGCTACACAAAGTGATGTTTTAAGGTAAGCAACACAAAGTGATGTTTTAAGGTAAGCAACACAAAGTGATGTTTTAAGGTAAGCTACACAAAGTGATGTTTTAAGGTAAGCAACACAAAGTGATGTTTTAAGGTAAGCAACACAAAGTGATGTTTTAAGGTAAGCAACACAAAGTGATGTTTTAAGGTAAGCAACACAAAGTGATGTTTTAAGGTAAGCTACACAAAGTGATGTATTAAGGTAAGCAACACAAAGTGATGTTTTAAGGTAAGCTACACAAAGTGATGTTTTAAGGTAAGCAACACAAAGTGATGTTTTAAGGTAAGCAACACAAAGTGATGTTTTAAGGTAAGCAACACAAAGTGATGTTTTAAGGTAAGCAACACAAAGTGATGTTTTAAGGTAAGCAACACAAAGTGATGTTTTAAGGTAAGCAACACAAAGTGATGTTTTAAGGAAAGGAAAACAAAGTGATGTTTTAAGGTAAGCTACACAAAGTGATGTATTAAGGTAAGCAACACAAAGTTATGTTTCAAGGTAAGCAACACAAAGTGATGTTTTAAGGTAAGCTACACAAAGTGATGTTTTAAGGTAAGCAACACAAAGTGATGTTTTAAGGTAAGCAACACAAAGTGATGTTTTAAGGTAAGCAACGCAAAGTGATGTTTTAAGGCAAGATACACAAAGTGATGTTTTAAGGTAAGCAACACAAAGTGATGTTTTAAGGTAAGCAACACAAAGTGATGTTTTAAGGTAAGCAACACAAAGTGATGTTTTGATCTAAGCAACACACAAAGTGATGTTTTAAGGTAAGCAACACAAAGTGATGTTTTAAGGTAAGCAACACAAAGTGATGTTTTAAGGTAAGCAACACAAAGTGATGTTTTAAGGTAAGCAACACAAAGTGATGTTTTAAGGTAAGCAACAGAAAGTGATGTTTTAAGGTAAGCAACACAAAGTGATGTTTTAAGGTAAGCAACACAAAGTGATGTTTTAAGGTAAGCAACACAAAGTGATGTTTTAAGGTAAGCTACACAAAGTGATGTTTTAAGGTAAGCAACACAAAGTGATGTTTTAAGGTAAGCTACACAAAGTGATGTTTTAAGGTAAGCAACACAAAGTGATGTTTTA
Source organism: Cherax quadricarinatus (assembly GCF_038502225.1). NCBI lineage: Eukaryota > Metazoa > Arthropoda > Malacostraca > Decapoda > Parastacidae > Cherax > Cherax quadricarinatus. Next base: position 63,008,017 of record NC_091297.1, read on the forward strand.
AGGTAAGCAACACAAAGTGATGTTTTAAGGTAAGCAACACAAAGTGATGTTTTAAGGTAAGCATCACAAAGTGATGTTTTAAGGTAAGCTACACAAAGTGATGTTTTAAGGTAAGCAACACAAAGTGATGTTTTAAGGTAAGCTACACAAAGTGATGTTTTAAGGTAAGCTAACACAAAGTGATGTTTTAAGGTAAGCACACAAAGTGATGTTTTAAGGTAAGCAACACAAAGTGATTTTTTAAGGTAAGCAATTCAAAGTGATGTTTTAAGGTAAGCTACACAAAGTGATGTTTTAAGGTAAGCTACACAAAGTGATGTTTTAAGGTAAGCTACACAAAGTGATGTTTTAAGGTAAGCAACACAAAGTGATGTTTTAAGGTAAGCTACACAAAGTGATGTTTTAAGGTAAGCTACACAAAGTGATGTTTTAAGGTAAGCTACACAAAGTGATGTTTTAAGGTAAGCAACACAAAGTGATGTTTTAAGGTAAGCAACACAAAGTGATGTATTAAGGTAAGCTACACAAAGTGATGTTTTAAGGTAAGCAACACAAAGTGATGTTTTAAGGTAAGCAACACAAAGTGATGTTTTAAGGTAAGCAACACAAAGTGATGTTTTAAGGTAAGCAACACAAAGTGATGTTTTAAGGTAAGCAACACAAAGTGATGTTTTAAGGTAAGCAACACAAAGTGATGTTTTAAGGTAAGCAACACAAAGTGATGTTTTAAGGTAAGCAACACAAAGTGATGTTTTAAGGTAAGCAACACAAAGTGATGTTTTAAGGTAAGCAACACAAAGTGATGTTTTAAGGTAAGCAACACAAAGTGATGTTTTAAGGTAAGCAACACAAAGTGATGTTTTAAGGTAAGCAACACAAAGTGATGTTTTAAGGTAAGCAACACAAAGTGATGTTTTAAGGTAAGCAACACAAAGTGATGTTTTAAGGTAAGCAACACAAAGTGATGTTTTAAGGTAAGCAACACAAAGTGATGTTTTAAGGTAAGCTACACAAAGTGATGTTTTAAGGTAAGCAACACAAAGTGATGTTTTAAGGTAAGCTACACAAAGTGATGTTTTAAGGTAAGCAACACAAAGTGATGTTTTAAGGTAAGCAACACAAAGTGATGTTTTAAGGTAAGCAATGCAAAGTGATGTTTTAAGGTAAGCTACACAAAGTGATGTTTTAAGGTAAGCTACACAAAGTGATGTTTTAAGGTAAGCTACACGAAGTGATGTTTTAAGGTAAGCAACACAAAGTGATGTTTTAAGGTAAGCAACGCAAAGTGATGTTTTAAGGTAAGCAACACAAAGTGATGTTTTAAGGTAAGCAACGCAAAGTGATGTTTTAAGGTAAGTGTGATGTTTTAAGGTAAGCTACACAAAAGTGATGTTTTAAGGTAAGCAACACAAAGTGATGTTTTAAGGTAAGCTACACAAAGTGATGTTTTAAGGTAAGCAACACAAAGTGATGTTTTAAGGTAAGCAACACAAAGTGATGTTTTAAGGTAAGCAACAGTGATGTTTTAAGGTAAGCAACACAAAGTGATGTTTTAAGGTAAGCAACACAAAGTGATGTTTTAAGGTAAGCTACACAAAGTGATGTATTAAGATAAGCTACACAAGGTGATGTTTTAAGGAAAGCAACACAAAGTGATGTTTTAAGGTAAGCAACACAAAGTGATGTTTTAAGGTAAGCTACACAGAGTGATGTTTTAAGGCAAGCAACACAAAGTGATGTTTTAAGGTAAGCAACACAAAGTGATGTTTTAAGGTAAGCAACACAAAGTGATGTTTTAAGGTAAGCAACACAAAGTGATGTTTTAAGGTAAGCAACACAAAGTGATGTTTTAAGGTAAGCAACACAAAGTGATGTTTTAAGGTAAGCAACACAAAGTGATGTTTTAAGGTAAGCAACACAAAGTGATGTTTTAAGGTAAGCAACACAAAGTGATGTTTTAAGGTAAGCAACACAAAGTGATGTTTTAAGGTAAGCAACACAAAGTGATGTTTTAAGGCAAGATACACAAAGTGATGTTTTAAGGTAAGCAACACAAAGTGATGTTTTAAAGTAAGCTACACAAAGTGATGTTTTAAGGTAAGCAACACAAAGTGATGTTTTAAGGTAAGCAACACAAAGTGATGTTTTAAGGTAAGCAACACAAAGTGATGTTTTAAGGTAAGCAACACAAAGTGATGTTTTAAGGTAAGCTACACAAAGTGATGTTTTAAGATAAGCAACACAAAGTGATGTTTTAAGGTAAGCAATGTTTTAAGGTAAGCACAAAAGTGATGTTTTAAGGTAAGCAACACAAAGTGATGTTTTAAGGTAAGCAACACAGAGTGATGTTTTAAGGTAAGCAACACAAAGTGATGTTTTAAGGTAAGCAACACAAAGTGATGTCTTAAGGTAAGCAACACAAAGTGATGTTTTAAGGTAAGCAACACAAAGTGATGTTTTAAGGTAAGCTACACAAAGTGATGTTTTAAGGTAAGCAACGCAAAGTGATGTTTTAAGGTAAGCAACACAAAGTGATGTTTTAAGGTAAGCAACACAAAGTGATGTTTTAAGGTAAGCTACACAAAGTGATGTTTTAAGGTAAGCAACACAAAGTGATGTTTTAAGGTAAGCAACACAAAGTGATGTTTTAAGGTAAGCTACACAAAGTGATGTTTTAAGGTAAGCTACACAAAGTGATGTTTTAAGGTAAGCAACACAAAGTGATGTTTTAAGGTAAGCAACACAAAGTGATGTTTTAAGGTAAGCAACACAAAGTGATGTTTTAAGGTAAGCTACACAAAGTGATGTTTTAAGGTAAGCAACACAAAGTGATGTTTTAAGGTAAGCAACACAAAGTGATGTTTTAAGGTAAGCAACACAAAGTGATGTTTTAAGGTAAGCAACACAAAGTGATGTTTTAAGGTAAGCTACACAAAGTGATGTTTTAAGGTAAGCAACACAAAGTGATGTTTTAAGGTAAGCAACACAAAGTGATGTTTTAAGGTAAGCAACACAAAGTGATGTTTTAAGGTAAGCAACACAAAGTGATGTTTTAAGGTAAGCTACACAAAGTGATGTTTTAAGGTAAGCTACACAAAGTGATGTTTTAAGGTAAGCAACACAAAGTGATGTTTTAAGGTAAGCAACACAAAGTGATGTTTTAAGGTAAGCTACACAAAGTGATGTTTTAAGGTAAGCAACACAAAGTGATGTTTTAAGGTAAGCAACAAAAAGTGATGTTTTAAGGTAAGCAACACAAAGTGATGTTTTAAGGTAAGCAACACAAAGTGATGTTTTAAGGTAAGCAACACAAAGTGATGTTTTAAGGTAAGCAACACAAAGTGATGTTTTAAGGTAAGCAACACAAAGTGATGTTTTAAGGTAAGCAACACAAAGTGATGTTTTAAGGTAAGCAACACAAAGTGATGTTTTAAGGTAAGCAACACAAAGTGATGTTTTAAGGTAAGCAACACAAAGTGATGTTTTAAGGTAAGCAACACAAAGTGATGTTTTAAGGTAAGCAACACAAAGTGATGTTTTAAGGTAAGCAACACAAAGTGATGTTTTAAGGTAAGCAACACAAAGTGATGTTTTAAGGTAAGCTACACAAAGTGATGTTTTAAGGTAAGCAACACAAAGTGATGTTTTAAGGTAAGCTACACAAAGTGATGTTTTAAGGTAAGCAACACAAAGTGATGTTTTAAGGTAAGCAACACAAAGTGATGTTTTAAGGTAAGCAACACAAAGTGATGTTTTAAGGTAAGCAACACAAAGTGATGTTTTAAGGTAAGCTACACAAAGTGATGTTTTAAGGTAAGCAACACAAAGTGATGTTTTAAGGTAAGCTACACAAAGTGATGTTTTAAGGTAAGCTACACAAAGTGATGTTTTAAGGTAAGCAACACAAAGTGATGTTTTAAGGTAAGCTACACAAAGTGATGTATTAAGGTAAGCTACACAAAGTGATGTTTTAAGGCAAGCAACACAAAGTGATGTTTTAAGGTAAGCAACGCAAAGTTATGTTTCAAGGTAAGCAACACAAAGTGATGTTTTAAGGTAAGCAATGCAAAGTGATGTTTTAAGGTAAGCAACACAAAGTGATGTTTTAAGGTAAGCAACACAAAGTGATGTTTTAAGGTAAGCAACACAAAGTGATGTTTTAAGGTAAGCAACACAAAGTGATGTTTTAAGGTAAGCAACACAAAGTGATGTTTTAAGGTAAGCTACACAAAGTGATGTTTTAAGGTAAGCAACACAAAGTGATGTTTTAAGGTAAGCAACACAAAGTGATGTTTTAAGGTAAGCAACACAAAGTGATGTTTTAAGGTAAGCAACACAAAGTGATGTTTTAAGGTAAGCTACACAAAGTGATGTTTTAAGGTAAGCTACACAAAGTGATGTTTTAAGGTAAGCTACACAAAGTGATGTTTTAAGGTAAGCTACACAAAGTGATGTTTTAAGGTAAGCAACACAAAGTGATGTTTTAAGGTAAGCTACACAAAGTGATGTTTTAAGGTAAGCAACACAAAGTGATGTTTTAAGGTAAGCAACACAAAGTGATGTTTTAAGGTAAGCAACGCAAAGTGATGTTTTAAGGTAAGCAACACAAAGTTGTAAGGTAAGCTGATGTTTTAAGGTAAGCAACACAAAGTGATGTTTTAAGGTAAGCAACACAAAGTGATGTTTTAAGGTAAGCAACACAAAGTGATGTTTTAAGGTAAGCAACACAAAGTGATGTTTTAAGGTAAGCAACACAAAGTGATGTTTTAAGGTAAGCAACACAAAGTGATGTTTTAAGGTAAGCAACACAAAGTGATGTTTTAAGGTAAGCTACACAAAGTGATGTTTTAAGGTAAGCTACACAAAGTGATGTTTTAAGGTAAGCAACACAAAGTGATGTTTTAAGGTAAGCTACACAAAGTGATGTTTTAAGGTAAGCTACACAAAGTGATGTTTTAAGGTAAGCTACACAAAGTGATGTTTTAAGGTAAGCTACACAAAGTGATGTTTTAAGGTAAGCAACACAAAGTGATGTTTTAAGGTAAGCTACACAAAGTGATGTTTTAAGGTAAGCAACACAAAGTGATGTTTTAAGGTAAGCAACGCAAAGTGATGTTTTAAGGTAAGCAACACAAAGTGATGTTTTAAGGTAAGCAACACAAAGTGATGTTTTAAGGTAAGCTACACAAAGTGATGTTTTAAGGTAAGCAACACAAAGTGATGTTTTAAGGTAAGCTACACAAAGTGATGTTTTAAGGTAAGCAACACAAAGTGATGTTTTAAGGTAAGCAACACAAAGTGATGTTTTAAGGTAAGCAACACAAAGTGATGTTTTAAGGTAAGCACACAAAGTGATGTTTTAAGGTAAACAACACAAAGTGATGTTTTAAGGTAAGCTACACAAAGTGATGTTTCAAGGTAAGCAACACAAAGTGATGTTTTAAGGTAAGCATCACAAAGTGATGTTTTAAGGTAAGCAACACAAAGTGATGTTTTAAGGTAAGCAACGCAAAGTGATGTTTTAAGGTAAGCTACACAAAGTGATGTTTTAAGGTAAGCAACACAAAGTGATGTTTTAAGGTAAGCTACACAAAGTGATGTTTTAAGGTAAGCAACACAAAGTGATGTTTTAAGGTAAGCAACACAAAGTGATGTTTTAAGGTAAGCAACACAAAGTGATGTTTTAAGGTAAGCAACACAAAGTGATGTTTTAAGGTAAGCAACACAAAGTGATGTTTTAAGGTAAGCAACACAAAGTGATGTTTTAAGGTAAGCAACACAAAGTGATGTTTTAAGGTAAGCAACACAAAGTGATGTTTTAAGGTAAGCAACACAAAGTGATGTTTTAAGGTAAGCAACACAAAGTGATGTTTTAAGGTAAGCAACACAAAGTGATGTTTTAAGGTAAGCAACACAAAGTGATGTTTTAAGGTAAGCAACACAAAGTGATGTTTTAAGGTAAGCAACACAAAGTGATGTTTTAAGGTAAGCAACACAAAGTGATGTTTTAAGGTAAGCAACACAAAGTGATGTTTTAAGGTAAGCAACACAAAGTGATGTTTTAAGGTAAGCAACGCAAAGTGATGTTTTAAGGCAAGATACACAAAGTGATGTTTTAAGGTAAGCAACACAAAGTGATGTTTTAAGGTAAGCAACACAAAGTGATGTTTTAAGGTAAGCAACACAAAGTGATGTTTTAAGGTAAGCTACACAGAGTGATGTTTTAAGGCAAGCAACACAAAGTGATGTTTTAAGGTAAGCAACACAAAGTGATGTTTTAAGGTAAGCAACACAAAGTGATGTTTTAAGGTAAGCAACACAAAGTGATGTTTTAAGGTAAGCAACACAGAGTGATGTTTTAAGGTAAGCACACAAAGTGATGTTTTAAGGTAAGCAACACAAAGTGATGTTTTAAGGTAAGCTACACAAAGTGATGTTTTAAGGTAAGCAACACAAAGTGATGTTTTAACACAAAGTTACACAAAGTGATGTTTTAAGGTAAGCTACACAAAGTGATGTTTTAAGGTAAACAACACAAAGTGATGTTTTAAGGTAAGCAACACAAAGTGATGTTTTAAGGTAAGCAACACAAAAAGTGATGTTTTAAGGTAAGCAACACAAAGTGATGTTTTAAGGTAAGCAACACAAAGTGATGTTTTAAGGTAAGCAACACAAAGTGATGTTTTAAGGTAAGCAACAAAGTGATGTTTTAAGGTAAGCAACACAAAGTGATGTTTTAAGGTAAGCAACACAAAGTGATGTTTTAAGGTAAGCTGATGTTTTAAGGTAAGCACACAAAGTGATGTTTTAAGGTAAGCAACAAAGTGATGTTTTAAGGTAAGCAACAGTGATGTTTTAAGGTAAGCAACACATAGTGATGTTTTAAGGTAAGCAACACAAAGTGATGTTTTAAGGTAAGCAACACAAAGTGATGTTTTAAGGTAAGCAACACAAAGTGATGTTTTAAGGTAAGCAACACAAAGTGATGTTTTAAGGTAAGCAACACAAAGTGATGTTTTAAGGTAAGCAACACAAAGTGATGTTTTAAGGTAAGCTACACAAAGTGATGTTTTAAGGTAAGCTACACAAAGTGATGTTTTAAGGTAAGCTACACAAAGTGATGTTTTAAGGTAAGCAACACAAAGTGATGTTTTAAGGTAAGCAACACAAAGTGATGTTTTAAGGTAAGCTACACAAAGTGATGTTTTAAGGTAAGCTACACAAAGTGATGTTTTAAGGTAAGCTACACAAAGTGATGTTTTAAGGTAAGCTACACAAAGTGATGTTTTAAGGTAAGCAACACAAAGTGATGTTTTAAGGTAAGCAACACAAAGTGATGTTTTAAGGTAAGCTACACAAAGTGATGTTTTAAGGTAAGCACACAAAGTGATGTTTTAAGGTAAGCAACACAAAGTGATGTTTTAAGGTAAGCTACACAAAGTGATGTTTTAAGGTAAGCAACACAAAGTGATGTTTTAAGGTAAGCAACAACACAAAGTGATGTTTTAAGGTAAGCAACACAAAGTGATGTTTTAAGGTAAGCAACACAAAGTGATGTTTTAAGGTAAGCACACAAAGTGATGTTTTAAGGTAAGCAACACAAAGTGATGTTTTAAGCAACACAAAGTGATGTTTTAAGGTAAGCAACACAAAGTGATGTTTTAAGGTAAGCACAAAAGTGATGTTTTAAGGTAAGCAACACAAAGTGATGTTTTAAGGTAAGCTACACAAAGTGATGTTTTAAGGTAAGCAACACAAAGTGATGTTTTAAGGTAAGCAACAAAGTGATGTTTTAAGGTAAGCAACACAAGTGATGTTTTAAGGTAAGCAGTGATGTTTTAAGGTAAGCAACACAAAGTGATGTTTTAAGGTAAGCAACACAAAGTGATGTTTTAAGGTAAGCAACACAAAGTGATGTTTTAAGGTAAGCAACACAAAGTGATGTTTTAAGGTAAGCAACACAAAGTGATGTTTTAAGGTAAGCAACACAAAGTGATGTTTTAAGGTAAGCAACACAAAGTGATGTTTTAAGGTAAGCAACACAAAGTGATGTTTTAAGGTAAGCAACACAAAGTGATGTTTTAAGGTAAGCTACACAAAGTGATGTTTTAAGGTAAGCAACACAAAGTGATGTTTTAAGGTAAGCAACACAAAGTGATGTTTTAAGGTAAGCAACACAAAGTGATGTTTTAAGGTAAGCAACACAAAGTGATGTTTTAAGGTAAGCTACACAAAGTGATGTTTTAAGGTAAGCAACACAAAGTGATGTTTTAAGGTAAGCTACACAAAGTGATGTTTTAAGGTAAGCAACACAAAGTGATGTTTTAAGGTAAGCAACACAAAGTGATGTTTTAAGGTAAGCAACACAAAGTGATGTTTTAAGGTAAGCAACAGTGATGTTTTAAGGTAAGCAACACAAAGTGATGTTTTAAGGTAAGCAACACAAAGTGATGTTTTAAGGTAAGCAACGCAAAGTGTTGTTTTAAGGTAAGGTAACACACTAAATGATGTTTTAAGGTAAGCTACACAAAGTGATGTTTTAAGGTAAGCAACACAAAGTGATGTTTTAAGGTAAGCTACACAAAGTGATGTTTTAAGGTAAGCAACACAAAGTGACGTTTTAAGGTAAGCAACACAAAGCGATGTATTAAGGTAAGCTACACAAAGTGATGTTTTAAGGTAAGCTACACAAAGTGATGTATTAAGGTAAGCTACACAAAGTGATGTTTTAAGGTAAGCAACACAAAGTGATGTTTTAAGGTAAGCAACACAAAGTGATGTTTTAAGGTAAGCTACACAGAGTGATGTTTTAAGGCAAGCAACATGTTTTAAGGTAAGCAACACAAAGTGATGTTTTAAGGTAAGCTACACAATGTGATGTTTTAAGGTAAGCTACACAAAGTGATGTTTTAAGGTAAGCAACACAAAGTGATGTTTTAAGGTAAGCTACACAAAGTGATGTTTTAAGGTAAGCTACACAAAGTGATGTTTTAAGGTAAGCTACACAAAGTGATGTTTTAAGGTAAGCAACACAAAGTGATGTATTAAGGTAAGCTACACAAAGTGATGTTTTAAGGTAAGCACACAAAGTGATGTTTTAAGGTAAGCAACACAAAGTGATGTTTTAAGGTAAGCAACACAAAGTGATGTTTTAACGTAAGCAACACAAAGTGATGTTTTAAGGTAAGCAACACAAAGTGATGTTTTAAGGTAAGCAACACAAAGTGATGTTTTAAGGTAAGCTACACAAAGTGATGTTTTAAGGTAAGCAACACAAAGTGATGTTTTAAGGTAAGCAACACAAAGTGATGTTTTAAGGTAAGCAACACAAAGTGATGTTTTAAGGTAAGCAACACAAAGTGATGTTTTAAGGTAAGCAACACAAAGTGATGTTTTAAGGTAAGCAACACAAAGTGATGTTTTAAGGTAAGCAACACAAAGTGATGTTTTAAGGTAAGCAACACAAAGTGATGTTTTAAGGTAAGCAACACAAAGTGATGATGTTTTAAGGTAAGCAACACAAAGTGATGTTTTAAGGTAAGCAGCACAAAGTGATGTTTTAAGGTAAGCAACACAAAGTGATGTTTTAAGGTAAGCAACACAAAGTGATGTTTTAAGGTAAGCAACACAAAGTGATGTTTTAAGGTAAGCAACACAAAGTGATGTTTTAAGGTAAGCAACACAAAGTGATGTTTTAAGGTAAGCTACACAAAGTGATGTTTTAAGGTAAGCAACACAAAGTGATGTTTTAAGGTAAGCTACACAAAGTGATGTTTTAAGGTAAGCTACACAAAGTGATGTTTTAAGGTAAGTTACACAAAGTGATGTTTTAAGGTAAGCTACACAAAGTGATGTTTTAAGGTAAGCAACACAAAGTGATGTTTTAAGGTAAGCAACACAAAGTGATGTTTTAAGGTAAGCAACGCAAAGTGATGTTTTAAGGTAAGCAACACAAAGTGATGTTTTAAGGTAAGCAACACAAAGTGATGTTTTAAGGTAAGCAACACAAAGTGATGTTTTAAGGTAAGCAACACAAAGTGATGTTTTAAGGTAAGCAACACAAAGTGATGTTTTAAGGTAAGCTACACAAAGTGATGTATTAAGGTAAGCAACACAAAGTGATGTTTTAAGGTAAGCTACACAAAGTGATGTTTTAAAGTAAGCTACACAAAGTGATGTTTTAAGGTAAGCAACACAAAGTGATGTTTTAAGGTAAGCAACACAAAGTGATGTTTTAAGGTAAGCAACACAAAGTGATGTTTTAAGGTAAGCAACACAAAGTGATGTTTTAAGGTAAGCAACACAAAGTGATGTTTTAAGGTAAGCAACACAAAGTGATGTTTTAAGGTAAGCAACACAAAGTGATGTTTTAAGGTAAGCAACACAAAGTGATGTTTTAAGGTAAGCTACACAAAGTGATGTTTTAAGGTAAGCAACACAAAGTGATGTTTTAAGGTAAGCAACACAAAGTGATGTTTTAAGGTAAGCAACACAAAGTGATGTTTTAAGGTAAGCTACACAAAGTGATGTTTTAAGGTAAGCAACACAAAGTGATGTTTTAAGGTAAGCAACACAAAGTGATGTTTTAAGGTAAGCAACACAAAGTGATGTTTTAAGGTAAGCTACACAAAGTGATGTTTTAAGGTAAGCAACACAAAGTGATGTTTTAAGGTAAGCAACACAAAGTGATGTTTTAAGGTAAGCAACACAAAGTGATGTTTTAAGGTAAGCAACACAAAGTGATGTTTTAAGGTAAGCAACACAAAGTGATGTTTTAAGGTAAGCAACACAAAGTGATGTTTTAAGGTAAGCAACACAAAGTGATGTTTTAAGGTAAGCAACACAAAGTGATGTTTTAAGGTAAGCAACACAAAGTGATGTTTTAAGGTAAGCAACACAAAGTGATGTTTTAAGGTAAGCAACACAAAGTGATGTTTTAAGGTAAGCAACACAAAGTGATGTTTTAAGGTAAGCTACACAAAGTGATGTTTTAAGGTAAGCAACACAAAGTGATGTTTTAAGGTAAGCAACACAAAGTGATGTTTTAAGGTAAGCTACACAAAGTGATGTTTTAAGGTAAGCTACACAAAGTGATGTTTTAAGGTAAGCTACACAAAGTGATGTTTTAAGGTAAGCTACACAAAGTGATGTTTTAAGGTAAGCAACACAAAGTGATGTTTTAAGGTAAGCTACACAAAGTGATGTTTTAAGGTAAGCAACACAAAGTGATGTTTTAAGGTAAGCAACACAAAGTGATGTTTTAAGGTAAGCAACACAAAGTGATGTTTTAAGGTAAGCTACACAAAGTGATGTTTTAAGGTAAGCAACACAAAGTGATGTTTTAAGGTAAGCAACACAAAGTGATGTTTTAAGGTAAGCTACACAAAGTGATGTTTTAAGGTAAGCAACACAAAGTGATGTTTTAAGGTAAGCAACACAAAGCGATGTTTTAAGGTAAGCTTTTAAGGTAAGCAACACAAAGTGATGTTTTAAGGTAAGCAACACAAAGTGATGTTTTAAGGTAAGCTACACAAAGTGATGTTTTAAGGTAAGCAACACAAAGTGATGTTTTAAGGTAAGCAACACAAAGTGATGTTTTAAGGTAAGCAACACAAAGTGATGTTTTAAGGTAAGCAACACAAAGTGATGTTTTAAGGTAAGCTACACAAAGTGATGTTTTAAGGTAAGCAACACAAAGTGATGTTTTAAGGTAAGCTACACAAAGTGATGTTTTAAGGTAAGCAACACAAAGTGATGTTTTAAGGTAAGCAACACAAAGTGATGTTTTAAGGTAAGCAACACAAAGTGATGTTTTAAGGTAAGCAACACAAAGTGATGTTTTAAGGTAAGCTACACAAAGTGATGTTTTAAGGTAAGCAACACAAAGTGATGTTTTAAGGTAAGCTACACAAAGTGATGTTTTAAGGTAAGCAACACAAAGTGATGTTTTAAGGTAAGCAACACAAAGTGATGTATTAAGGTAAGCTACACAAAGTGATGTTTTAAGGTAAGCAACGAAAAGTGATGTTTTAAGGTAAGCAACACAAAGTGATGTATTAAGGTAAGCTACACAAAGTGATGTTTTAAGGTAAGCTACACAAAGTGATGTATTAAGGTAAGCTACACAAGGTGATGTTTTAAGGAAAGCAACACAAAGTGATGTTTTAAGGTAAGCAACACAAAGTGATGTATTAAGGAAAGCTACACAAAGTGATGTTTTAAGGTAAGCTACACAAAGTGATGTTTTAAGGCAAGATACACAAAGTGATGTTTTAAGGTAAGCTACACAAAGTGATGTTTTAAGGTAAGCTACACAAAGTGATGTATTAAGGTAAGCTACACAAAGTGATGTTTTAAGGTAAGCTACACAAAGTGATGTTTTAAGGCAAGATACACAAAGTGATGTTTTAAGGTAAGCAACACAAAGTGATGTTTTAAGGTAAGCTACAAAAAGTGATGTTTTAAAGTAAGCAACACAAAGTGATGTTTTAAGGTAAGCAACGCAAAGTGATGTTTTAAGGTAAGCAACACAAAGTGATGTTTTAAGGTAAGCAACACAAAGTGATGTTTTAAGGTAAGCTACACAAAGTGATGTTTTAAGATAAGCAACACAAAGTGATGTTTTAAGGTAAGCTACACAAAGTGATGTTTCAAGGTAAGCAACACAAAGTGATGTTTTAAGGTAAGCAACACAAAGTGATGTTTTAAGGTAAGCAACACAAAGTGATGTTTTAAGGTAAGCAATGCAAAGTGATGTTTTAAGGTAAGCAACACAAAGTGATGTTTTAAGGTAAGCAACACAAAGTGATGTTTTAAGGTAAGCAACACAAAGTGATGTTTTAAGGTAAGCAACGCAAAGTGATGTTTTAAGGTAAGCAACGCAAAGTGATGTTTTAAGGTAAGCAACACAAAGTGATGTTTTAAGGTAAGCTACACAAAGTGATGTATTAAGGTAAGCAACACAAAGTGATGTTTTAAGGTAAGCTACACAAAGTGATGTTTTAAGGTAAGCAACACAAAGTGATGTTTTAAGGTAAGCAACACAAAGTGATGTTTTAAGGTAAGCAACACAAAGTGATGTTTTAAGGTAAGCAACACAAAGTGATGTTTTAAGGTAAGCAACACAAAGTGATGTTTTAAGGTAAGCAACACAAAGTGATGTTTTAAGGTAAGCAACACAAAGTGATGTTTTAAGGTAAGCAACACAAAGTGATGTTTTAAGGTAAGCAACACAAAGTGATGTTTTAAGGTAAGCAACACAAAGTGATGTTTTAAGGTAAGCAACGAAAAGTGATGTTTTAAGGTAAGCTACACAAAGTGATGTTTTAAGGTAAGCAACACAAAGTGATGTTTTAAGGTAAGCAACACAAAGTGATGTTTTAAGGTAAGCAACACAAAGTGATGTTTTAAGGTAAGCAACACAAAGTGATGTTTTAAGGTAAGCAACAAAAGTAAGCTACACAAAGTGATGTTTTAAGGTAAGCAACACAAAGTGATGTTTTAAGGTAAGCAACACAAAGTGATGTTTTAAGGTAAGCAACACAAAGTGATGTTTTAAGGTAAGCAACACAAAGTGATGTTTTAAGGTAAGCTACACAAAGTGATGTTTTAAGGTAAGCAATGCAAAGTGATGTTTTAAGGTAGCAATGCAAAGTGATGTTTTAAGGTAAGCAACACAAAGTGATGTTTTAAAGTAAGCTACACAAAGTGATGTTTTAAGGTAAGCAACACAAAGTGATGTTTTAAGGTAAGCAACACAAAGTGATGTTTTAAGGTAAGCAACACAAAGTGATGTTTTAAGGTAAGCAACACAAAGTGATGTTTTAAGGTAAGCAACACAAAGTGATGTTTTAAGGTAAGCAACACAAAGTGATGTTTTAAGGTAAGCAACACAAAGTGATGTTTTAAGGTAAGCAACACAAAGTGATGTTTTAAGGTAAGCAACACAAAGTGATGTTTTAAGGTAAGCTACACAAAGTGATGTTTTAAGGTAAGCAACACAAAGTGATGTTTTAAGGTAAGCAACACAAAGTGATGTTTTAAGGTAAGCAACACAAAGTGATGTTTTAAGGTAAGCAACACAAAGTGATGTTTTAAGGTAAGCAACACAAAGTGATGTTTTAAGGTAAGCTACACAAAGTGATGTTTTAAGGTAAGCAACACAAAGTGATGTTTTAAGGTAAGCAACACAAAGTGATGTTTTAAGGTAAGCAACACAAAGTGATGTTTTAAGGTAAGCTACACAAAGTGATGTTTTAAGGTAAGCTACACAAAGTGATGTTTTAAGGTAAGCAACACAAAGTGATGTTTTAAGGTAAGCAACGCAAAGTGATGTTTTAAGGTAAGCAACGCAAAGTGATGTTTTAAGGTAAGCTACACAAAGTGATGTTTTAAGGTAAGCAACGCAAAGTGATGTTTTAAGGTAAGCTACGCAAAGTGATGTTTTATGGTAAGCTACACAAAGTGATGTTTTAAGGTAAGCTACACAAAGTGATGTTTTAAGGTAAGCTACACAAAGTGATGTTTTAAGGTAAGCTACACAAAGTGATGTTTTAAGGTAAGTTACACAAAGTGATGTTTTAAGGTAAGCTACACAAAGTGATGTTTTAAGGTAAGCAACACAAAGTGATGTTTTAAGGTAAGCAACACAAAGTGATGTTTTAAGGTAAGCTACACAGAGTGATGTTTTAAGGCAAGCAACACAAAGTGATGTTTTAAGGTAAGCAACACAAAGTGATGTTTTAAGGTAAGCAACACAAAGTGATGTTTTAAGGTAAGCAACACAAAGTGATGTTTTAAGGTAAGCAACACAAAGTGATGTTTTAAGGTAAGCAACACAAAGTGATGTTTTAAGGTAAGCAACACAAAGTGATGTTTTAAGGTAAGCAACACAAAGTGATGTTTTACACAAAGTTATGTTTCAAGGTAAGCAACAAAAAGTGATGTTTTAAGGTAAGCTACACAAAGTGATGTTTTAACGTAAGCAACACAAAGTGATGTTTTAAGGTAAGCAACACAAAGTGACGTTTTAAGGTAAGCAACACAAAGCGATGTATTAAGGTAAGCTACACAAAGTGATGTTTTAAGGTAAGCTACACAAAGTAATGTATTAAGGTAAGCTACACAAAGTGATGTTTTAAGGTAAGCAACACAAAGTGATGTTTTAAGGTAAGCAACACAAAGTGATGTATTAAGGTCACAGTGATGTTTTAAAAGATAAGCTACACAAGTGATGTATAAGTTAAACTGCTAAGTGACGTTTTAAGTAAACCTTCAAATGATGTATTAGATAAGCTACTACAAGTGTTTTAAGGTAAGCTACAAAATGTATTAAAATTAAGCTACACAGTGATGTTTGGGTAAGCTACACAAAGTGATGTTTTAGATCAAGCAACACAAAGTGATGTATTAGATGGCTACACAGTGATGTGTTTGTAAGGTAAGCTTAGAAAAGTGATGTTTGGTAAGCAACACAAGTGATGTATTAAGGTAAGCTACACAAAGTGATGTTTTAAGGTAAGCTACACAAAGTGATGTAGTAGATAAGCTACACAAAGGTGATGTTTTAAGGAAAGCAACACAAAGTGATGTTTTAAGGTAAACCAACACAAAGTGATGTGTAGAAGCTACACAAAGTGATGTTTTAAGGTATTTACAAGTGATGTTTTAAGACCAAGATACACAAAGTGATGTTTTAAAATTAAGCTACACAAAGTGTGTTTTAATTAAGCTTCCACAAGTGATGTATAATTAAGCTACACAAGTGATGTTTTAAAGTACAAAGCTACACAATTGATTGTTTTTAAGGCAAGATACACAGTGATGTTTTAAGGTAAGCAGCACAAAGTGATGTTTTAGGTAAACTACAAAAGTGATGTTTTAAAGTAAGCAACACAAAGTGATGTTTTAAGGTAAACAACACAAGTGATGTTTGGAGTAAGTAGCACAAAGTGATGTTTAGTTAACTACAAAGTGATGTTTTTAAAGGTAACAACACAAGTGATGTTTAAGATAAGCTACAGGTGATGTTTCAGATAAGCAACACAAAGTGATGTTTTAAAGTAAGCAACACAAATGATCTTTAAGGTAAAGCAAAACAAAGTGATGTTTTAAATTAAACTATTGTACAAGTGATGTTTTAAGATAAGCAACACAAAGTGAATGTTTTAATTAAGCAACACAAAGAGTGATGTTTTAAGATAAACCTTTAAGTGATGTTTTTAATTATTAAACAACATAAGCGATGTTTAAGGTAAACACACAGAAGTGATGTTTCAATTTGGCTACACAAGTGTTTAGATGGCAGCACAAGAAGGTGATGTTTAAGGTAACCTGATGATGTTTAGACTACGTATTTCAAGTGATGTTTTAAGATTAAGCAGCACAAAGTGATGTTTTAAGATGGCAACATAAAGTGATGTTTAAAATTAAGCTACACAAGTGATGTTTTAAGTTAAGCAGTAAGTGATGTTTTAAGGTAAGCTACAGTGATATTTTTAGATAAGCTACAGTGATGTTTTAAGGTAAGCTACACGAGTGATGTTTTAAGGTAAGCAACACAAAGTGATGTTTTAAGGTAGCAACATAAATGATGTTTTAAGGTAAGCAACACAAAGTGATGTTTTGAAAGCAACATCAAAGTGATGTTTTAAGGTGTTCTACAAGTGTTTTAAGATGTAACAGCATAAGTGTTTTAAAGTTAACTGCACATAAAGTGATGTTTTAAATTAAGCTACAGTGATGTTTTGAGTAAACGCGCAAAGTGATGTTTTAGGTATTACAAAGTGATGTTTTAAAAGGTAAGCTACACAGATGTTTTAAGATGGCTACAAAGTGATGTTTTAGATTAAGCTAAAGTGATGTTTTAGGTAAGCAACACAGTGATGTTTTAAGGTAAGCTACACAAAGTGATGTTTTAGGTAAACAACTGAAGTGATGTTTTAAAATCAATATTACAGTGATGTTTCGGTAAGCAACCTGAAGTGATGTTTTAAGATGACAGCATAAGTGATGTTTGAGTAAATACACAAAGTGATGTTTTAAGGTGACAGCATGATATGATTGTTTTTAAGTGGCTTCTGAAGTGATGTTTAAGATGCAGCTACACTGATGATGTGCTAGATCGCTAAAGTGATGTTTTAAGGTAAGCAACACAAGTATGATGTTTTAAGATAAACAGCTTTCAAAGTGATGTTTTAAGGTAAGCAACACAAAGTGATGTTTTAAGGTAAGCAACGCAAAGTGATGTTTTAAAGATGCAAACACAAGTGATGTTTTGAATTAAGCAACATAGTGTGTTTATTGTAGTCAGCTACAAAAGTGATGTTTTAAGGTAGCTACACAGTGATATTTTAAGGTAAGCTACACAAAGTGATGTTTTAAGGTAAGCTACACAAAGTGATGTTTTAAAGGTAAGTTACACAAAGTGATGTGTTTTAAGATGGCTACACAGTGATGTTTTAGATAAGCAACACAAAGTGATGTCTTAAGGCAAAAGCAACACAAAGTGATGTTTAAGATAATAACTAAGTGATCTTTCTTGTAACCTTTAAAGTGTTCTTTTAAAGATGAAGCTACACAAAGTGATGTATTAAGGTAAATATAACACAAAGTGATGTTTTCTGAGTAATACACAAAGTGATGTTTTTGGAGTAAACAACACAAAGTAGTCTTTTAAGATGCTTCACACAGGTGATGTTTGAAGGCAAGCAACACACAGAAACAGTGTTTTAAAGTGTGCACAAAGAGTTATGTTTCCAAATTAAGCAACACACAAAGTGATGTTTTAAGATGCTTCACAAGTGATGTTTTAAGGTAACAACACAAAGTGATGTTTTAAGGTAAGCAACACAAAGTGATGTTTTAGGTACAGCAACACCAAAGTGATGCTTTAAAGTAAGCAGACACAAAGTGATGTTTTAAGATAAGATACTGGCAGTGATGTTTTCAAGGTAAACCAACTGAAGTGAGTGTTTTAATTAAGCTACAAAGTGATGTTTTAAGGTAAGCAACACAAAGTGATGTTTTAAGGTAAGCAACTTTGTGATGTTTGATAACTTAACACAAAGTGATGTTTTAAGGTAAGCAACACAAAGTGATGTTTTAAGATGCCTTCACAAAGTGATGTGTTTTAAAATTAAACAACTGATGTTTTTAAGGTATTTAAGTGATGTGTTTTAGGTAAACAACGAAAGTGATGTTTTAAAGTGGCTAACAGTAGTGTTTTAGGTAAAGCAACACAAAGTGATGTTTTTTTAATTAAAGCAACACAAAGTGATGTTTTAAGACAAACAACATAAAAGTGATGTTTTAAAGATAAGCAACACAAAATGATGTTTAAGTACAAGCTACACAAAGTGATGTTTTAAGGTAAACAACACAGTAATGTTTTTAAGGTAAGCTACACAGTGATGTTTTGAGTAAAGCAACACACAAGTGATGACGTTTTAGGTAAGCAACACAACGTGTATTAAGGTGACTACACAGTAATTATTTAAGGTAAGCCACAATATTCTATTAAGATAAATACCTAAGTGATGTTTTAAGGTAACATAGTACAAAGTGATGTTTTAAAACAAAGCAACACAAGAGTGATGTATTGGAAGTAAGCCACACAAGTGATGTTTCAGAACAACATAACGAAAGTGATGTTTTAAAGTAAACCTTTCAAGTGATGTATTAAAGTCTTCACAAGTGATGTTCAAGGTACAGCTACACAAAGTGATGTAGATAGCTACACAGGTGATATTTTGGAAAGCCTTTTTAAGTGATGTTTTAAGGTAAACAGCACAAGAGTGATGTATTAAGGTAAGCAGCACCAGTGATCAATCCATCGTTGTTGCACAAGTGATGTTTTAGATGGCTTGATAAGTGATGTTTTAGATGGCATTTGAAGTGATGTTTTAGTTAAACAACACAGTGTTTCTGGATAAATAACAAGTGATGTTTTCGTTGTAACAGTGATGTTTTAAGAAAACAACACAAGTGATGTTTCAAAGATGCTTCTAGAAAGTGATGTTTTAGGAGTAAACAACACAAGTGATAACACTGAATTAACCTACACAAAGTGATGTTTAAGGTAAGCAATGCAAAGTGATGTTTTAAGGTAAACCTTACAAAGTGATGTTTTAAATTAAACAACACTAAGTGATGTTTTAAAATTAAGCTACAAGTGATGTTTTAAATTGAAACAATACAAGTGATGTTTAGTCATTACTAGAAGTGATGTTTTAAAATTAAGCTACACAAAGTGATGTTTTAAGGTAAGCTACACAGTGATGTTTTAAGATAAGCAACACAAAGTGATGTTTTGAGTAATAACACCAAGTGAGTGTTTAGATAACCTCAAGTGATATTTTAAGAAGCATAGTGATGTTAGATTAAGCTACACAAAAGTGATGTTTTAAGGTAAGCAACATAAGTGATGTTTGGAGTTAGCTACATAGAAGTGATACTTTTAAGGTAAACTCACAAGAGTGATGTTTTAAAATTAAGTAGCATAAGTGATGTTTTAAGATGGCTACAGTGATGTTTTAGGTACATTACAGTGATGTTTCAGGTAAGCTACACAAAGTGATGTTTTAGATGGCTACACAAAGTGATGTTTTCAGATAACAACACAAGTGAGTGTTTTAAGATGTACACAAAGTGATGTTTGAGTATGACAACACAAGTGATGTTTTAAGGTAAAGCAACATGAGTGATCTTTAGATTAAGCAACACAAAGTGATGTTTTAAGATAGCAACGCAAAGAGTGATGTTTTAAAGTCAAGCTACACAAAGTGATGTTATAAGGTAACAACTAGAAGTGATCATTTTAAAATTAAGCTACAAAAGTGTTTTAAGGTATTACAGGTGATGTTTGAGTAAGCTACACAGAAGTGATGTTTTAGATAAACAACACAGTGATGTTTAAGGTAAGCAGCATAGAAGTGATGTTTTAAGGTAAGCAACAGAAAGTGTTTTAAGGTAAGCAGCATAAAGTTGATGTTTTAAGGTAAGCAGCATAAGGTGATATTTTAAGGTAAGCAACACAAAGTGATGTTTTAAGGTATGCAAGTGATGTATTAAAATTAAAGCCTTTTGAGTGTTTTAAAATTAAGCTACATAGAGTGATGTTTTAAGGTAAGCAACACAAAGAGTGATGTTTTAAGGATAAGCTACACAACAGGTGATGTTTTAAGGAATTAAAGCCAACTTGACAACAAGTGATGTTTTAAGGTAAAGGCAACTTTTTAAGTTAATGTTTCAGGAAGCTGCCAACAAAGGTGATGTTTTTAAGGATACAGTGATGTTTTAACGGTAAACTGGCAACGAAGTGATGTAAGGTGATACAGTGGATTGTTTTAAGGCTAAGCAGCAAGTGATGCTTTTAAAGGTTAAGAAACGCTAAAGTGAATATTTAAGATAAGATAAAAGTGAATGGTAAAATTAAGCTCACAAAGTGATAGTTTCAAGGTAAGCTAACCACAAAGTGATGTTTTTAAAAGGATTAAACAACCTGAAAGTGATGTTTTTTAAGGATGAAGCAAGCATAGTGCGATGTTTAAAGGTAAGCAACGCAAAGTGATGTTTTAAGGTTAAGCTAACACAAAGTGATGTTTTAAGGTACTAACTAAGTGATATTTTAAGGTAAACAACACAAAGTGATGTTTTAAAGGTAAAGCTCACAAAGTGATGTTTTCAAGGTAAAGCAACGCAAGTGATGTTTTAAGGTAAAGCAACTTACAAAAGTGATGTTTTAAAGGTAAGCAACTGCAAAGTGATGTTTTAAGGTAAGCAACGCAAAGTGATGTTTTAAGGTAAGCTACACAAAAGTGATGTTTTAAGGTAAGCAACACAAAGTGATGTTTTAAGGTAAAGCAACACAAAGTGATGTAAGGTTAAACAACATAGTGATGTAAAAGTAAACTAACACAAAAGTGATGTTTTAAGGAGGTAAGAAGCTACACAGAAGTGAATGTAGTTGTAACTGGTGGATGTTTTAGGTAAGCTACACAAAGTGATGTTTTAAGGTAAAGCAACACAAAGTGATGTTTTAAAATTAAGCAACACAAAGTGATGTATTAAGGTAATTAAGCTACACAAAGTGATGTTTTAAGGTCAAGCTAACTGAATGAATGTGTTAAGGTGGCTAACAAGGTGAATGTTTTAAGGTAAGCAAGCACAGTGAATGTAAAAGGTAAGCAACACAAAGTGATGTATTAAGGTAAGCTACACAAAGTGATGTTTTAAGGTAAGCAACGAAAAGTGAATGTTTAAGGTAAGCAGCAACAAAGTGATGTATTAAGATCAAACTCCCTACATAAAGTGATGTAAGGTTAAGCTACAGGTGTTAATATTTTGCGTAAGCTACCAAGGTGATGTTTTAAGGGAGAGAAGCAACACAAAGTGATGTTTTAAGGTAAATCAACACAAAATGATGTGTTAAGAGCTACACAAAGTGATGTTTTAAGGTAAAGCTACACAGAGTGATGTTTTAAGGTAAGATACACAAAGTGATGTTTTCAAGGTAAGCTACACAAAGTGATGTTTTAGGAGTCAAGCTACAGAAGTGATGTATTAAGGTAAGCTACACAAAGTGATGTTTTAGGAGTAAGCTACACAAAGTGATGTTTTAAGGACAAGATACACGAAGTGATGATAAGGTAATTTCAGCAACACAAAGTGATGTTTTAAGGATAAGCTACAAAAGTGATGTTTTAAAGTAAGCAACACAAAGTGATGTTTTAAAGGTAAGCAACATAAAGTGATGTTTTAAGGGTAAGCAACCTGAAAGTGATGTTTTGAAGTTAAAGCAACACAAAGGAAATTGATGTTTTAAGGGTAGTAAAGCTACACAAGTGATGTTTTAAGGATTAAAGCTAACTCAAAGTGATGTTTTGAAGGTAAGGCTACAACAAAGTGATGTTTCCAAGATGAAGAACAACACAAAAAGAGTGATGTTTTAAAGGTAAGCAACACCAAAGTGATGTTTTGGGTAAAGGTAAAAGCACAAAGTGATGTTTTAAGGTAAGCAGTAGTGATGTTTTAAGGTAAGCCTTTCACAAAGTGATGTTTTAAGCGTAACACAAAGTGATGTTTTAAGATAAACTTAACACAAAGTGATGTTTTAAGGTAAGCAAGCATAAAGTGATGTTTCAAGGATAAGCAACACAAAGTGATGCTTCAGAATTAAACTTACACAAAGTGATGTTTTAAGGGCAAGCAACTGAAAGTGATATTTTAAGGATAAGGCTACACAGTGATGTTTTAAGGTAAGCAACACCTCAGTGATGTTTTTAAGGTAAGCAACACAAAGTGATGTTTTAAGGGTAAAGCAACACAAAGTGATGTTTTTAAAAGGATTAAGAAAGCTACAAAAAGTGATGTTTTAAGGTAAGCTACACAAAATGATGTTTAAAGGTAAAGCAACACAAAGAAGTGATGTTTTAAGGTAAGCTACAAACAAAGTGATGTTTTAAGGTAAGCAACACAAAGTGATGTTTTAAGGTAAGCTACACAAAACGATGTTTTAAGGTTAAGGTACACAAAGTGATGTTTTAAGGTAAGCAATGCAGAGCGATGTTTTAAGGTAAGCTACACAAAGCGATGTTTTAAGGATAAGCTACACAAAGTTATGTTTTAAGGTAAGTTACAAAGTGATGTTTTAAGGTAAGCAATGAAAGGATGTTTTAAGGTAAGCAACCCAAAGTGAATGTTTTAAGGTAAGCAAACACAAAGTGATGTTTGCTGTTTTAAGGCAACACAAAGGATGTTTTAAGGTAAGCAACGCAAAGTGATGTTTTCTAATGGTAAGCAACGCAAAGTGAATGTTTTATACAACACGGATGACGTCTTGGCTGCGTTTCACACAAAGTGATGCATTACGCAAGCAACCACAAAGTGACGTTTTACGTCACAAAGGATGTTTTAAGGTAAGCTCACAGTGACGTAAGGTAAGTACACAGAGTGAATGGCCTTGCCGCCAAACACAAAGTTATGCCTAAGACAAGATTAACAATAAAGTTGATTGTTTTACAGTAAGCAAACACAAAGTGATACGTTTTAAGGTGTTTACACAAAGTGGATGTTTTAACGCTGCAACACAAAGTGATGTTTTGTTGGGTAGGCAACGCAAAAGCGATGTTTTACTGTTGGTTAAACACAAAAGGATGTTTTATTGCGGGCTTACACAAAGTGACGTTTTAATGTTTAATGAAGTGAATGGTAACAAACAACACAGCGATGTTTTATTGCAACCACAGCGAATGCTCACGCTATACAGCGATGTTTTATTGCAAGACCAAAGCAGATGTAAGGTAAGCAACACAAAGCGATGTCTTAAGGTGCTAACGGGGAAAGTGATGTTTTGCTGCAAGCTACACAAAGGTGATGTTTTTGGTTGCGTTAACAAAGGTGATTTTAAGGTAAGCCAACACAAAGTGATGTTTTAAGGCTGCAAGCTACAGTTATGTTTTAAGGTGTTTATACGAAGTGATGTTTTAAGGTAAGCAACACAAAGATGATAATTTTAATGGTAAGCAACGCAAAGTGATGTTTTAAGGTAAGAACAACAAAGGATGTTTTACGAGCACAAAGTTGACGTTTTGCTGCAAGGCCACAGCGATGTTTTAAGGTACAACGCAAAGTGATGTTTTGCCGTTAGCTACGCAGCGGATGTTTTAAGGTAAAAAGGCTACAATACCAAAGTGAATGGTAAGGTGCAACCGCAAAGGATGTTTTGTGCAAGCTACACAAAGTGGATGTTTTACGTGTTACACGAAGTGATGTTTGGTTGCAGCTACACAAAGGTGATGTTTTGCTGCAAGCTTGCACAAAGTGATGTAAGGTAAGCTCACAAAGTGATGTTTTAAGGTAAGCTACTAACAAAGTGATGTTTTATTGCTGCTGTTATAATAAAGCTGATGTTTTGCTGGTAAGCTAACGCAAAGGTGATGTCAAGGTACAACACAGCTGATGTTTTAAGGTTGCAAACGCAGTGATGTTTTACGTGTTTGATGCTGACGGTTTTAAGGTAAAGCAACGCAAAGTGATGTTTTAATGGTAAGCCACACAGTGGATGTTTTAAGGTAAGCTACATTAAAAGTGATGTAAGGTTAAGCCACACAAAGTGAATTTTTATGTCAACACAAAGTGATGTTTTAAGGTAAGTTACTAATAAAGGTGAATGTTTTAAGGTAAGCTACATTAAAAGTGATGTTTTGCTGCAAACAACACAAAGGTGAATGTTTTAATAAGCAACACAAAGTGATGTTTTAAGGTACAACGCAAAGATGTTTTGTTGGTAAGCCAAGACAAAGTGATGTTTTGCTGGCAAGCCATACAAAGTGATGTAATTAAGGTAAGCAAACCGCAGTTGATGTTTTCGGTAAGCTACCAAAGTGAATGTTTTAAGGTACAACACAAAGCGGATGATGCGTTTTGCCAACGGAGTGAATGCTAAGGCAAGCAACACAAAGTGATGTTTTGCTAAGGCAACGCAAAGTTAATGTTTCAAGGTACAACACAAAGTATTTTAAGGTGTTTACACAAAGTGACGTTTTGTTGCAAGGCAACACAAAAGGCGTGGTTGCAAGCAATACAAAGTGATGTTTTAAGGTAAGCTATACAAAGTGATGTTTTAATTGGTAAGCTAACACAAAAGTGATGCTTTTAAGGCTGCAAGCCAACACAGCGGATGTAATTAAGGTAAGCTAACAGAAAGTGATGTTTTAAGGCTAAGCTAAGCAACAAAGTAAATGTTATTAAGGTAAGCTTACACAGTGAATGTTTAAGGTAAGCAACACTAAAGTGATGTTTTAAGGTAATAAATACAAAGGATGTAAGGTGTTACACTAAAGTGATGTTTTTAAAGGTAAGCAATACAAAGTGGATGTTTTGCTGCAAGCAACATAAAGTGATTGTAAGGTTAACCGTAAGCCGCAAAGTTGATGCTTTACAGTAAGCTAACACAAAGTGATGTAATTAGCAGCATCCACACAAGGTGGATGTTTTGTTGGCAAAGCAAACACAAAGTGATGTTTTAAGGTAAGCTAACACAAAGTGATGTATTAAGGAAAGCTAACACAAAGTGATGTTTTAAGGTAAGCTTAACGCAAAGTGATGTTTTAAGGTAAGATACTAAAGTGAATGTTTTACTGTGTTTCGCAATAAAGTGAATGGTGCTGCAGCCAACAAAAGTGATGTATTAATTGCTGCCACACAGTGATGTTTAAGGTGTTAACACAAAGTGATGTTTTAATGGCAAGGATTACACGAAAGTGATGTTTGGCTGGTAAGCAACACAAAGTGATGTTTTGCTGGTAAGGCTACAGTGATGTTTTAAAGGTAAGCAACGGCAAAGTGATGCTTTTAAGGTATAACGCAAAGTAGATGTATGTATAACACAAAAGGTTGCTGTTTTAAGGTAACAATAAAGTGATGTTTTAAGGCTGCAAGCCAACACAAAGTGATGTTTTAAGGTAACACAAAGTGATACCAAGGTGTTTTACCAGTGATGTTTTGGCTGCAAGCAACACAAAATACGTTTTAAGGTAAGCCAACACAAAGCGAATGGTATTGCTTGCCAAGCTGCACAAAGTGATGTTTTAAGGTAACACAAAGTGAATGTAAGGTTAAGGTTAAGCTTATTATAAAGGATGTTTTGGTGTAAGCAATTAATAAAAGTGATGTTTTAACAGGTAAGCAACATTAAAGTGATGTATTAAGGGTAAGCCATTAACAGGATGTGCTAAGCTGAACGAGTGATGTAAGGTATTAACACAAAGTGAATGTATTACGTAAAGCTACACAGTGATTGTTTTGATGTTAAGGCTAACACAAAGTGATGTATTACAGCTAACAATACAGATGTTTTACTGAAAGCAACACAAAGTGATGTTTTGTTGCAAGCAAATTAATAAAGTTGCTGTAATTAAGGAAAGCCTACTACCAAAGTGATGTTTTAAGGTGGTTACACAAAGTGATGTTTTAAGGCAAAGATACACAAAGGATGTTTTTGCGGTGGTTTCGCACAAAGTGAAGTGTTTAAGGTAAGCTAACACAAAAGTGATGTAATTAAAAGGTGTTTACCACAAAGTGATGTTTTGCTGTAAACAACAAAGGATGTTTTAAGGTAAGCCAATGCAAAGTTATGTTTCAAGGTTAAGCTCACAGTGATGTTTTACAAGCCAACACAGTGAATGTTTTGCTTAAGTAACAACAAGGATGTTTTAAAGGTAAGCAATGACAAAGTGAATGCCGTTTTAAGGTAAGCAACGCAAAGTGATGCTTTTAAGGTAAGCAATCTAGTGATGTTTTAAGGCTAAGCTTACACAGTGATGTAAGGTAAGCAATTACAAAGTGCTGCGTTTTAAGGTAAGCTATGCAAAGTGATGTTTTGCTGCACAAACACAAAGTGATGTTTTAAGGTAAGGCAACGCAAAAGGCGATGCTTTTAACGGTAAGCAACACAAAGGTGATTGTTTTAAGGTAAGCAACACAAAGTGATGTTTTAAGGCTAAGCAAGCATTAGGATAAAGGATTCGCGTATGCAAACCAACCAAAGTGATGTTTTAATGGTAAGCTACACAAAGTGATGTTTCAAGGTAAAAAGCAACACAAAGTGATGTTTTAAGGTAAACAAACAAAGTGATGTTTTAAGGTAAGCAATACAAAGTGATATAAGGTACAAAACGAAAAGAGATGTTTTAAGGTGTTTTAACACAAAGGTGAATGTAAGGTTAGCAACAAAGTGATGTTTTTAAGGTAAGCAACAGCAAAGTGATGTTTTAAGGTACAACGCAAAGTGATGTTTTAAAAGGTAAGCAACACAAAAATGATGTTTTAAAGGTAAGCTACATAAAGTGATGTTTTAATCAAGCAACACAAAGGATGTGTTTTAAGGCAAAGCTAACACTGTGCTGGTTTTAAGGTACAACACAAAGTGACGTAAGGTAAGCAACACAAAGGTGATGTGTTAAGGTAAAGCTTACACAAAGGTGGATGTTTTAAGGTAAGTCTACAGAAAGGTAATGTAATTAAGGTAATAACACAGTGATGTTTTAAGGTAAGCAATGCAAAGTGATGCTAAGGCTGCAAGCAACACAAAGGTGATGTATTACGTAAGCTACACAAAGGTGATGTTTTAAGGTAAGCAACGAGTGATGTTTTGAAGGATAAGCAACACAAAGTGATGTATTAAGGTAAGCTAACACAAAAGTGATGTTTTGCTGCAAGGTAAGCCACAAAGTGATGTACTTTAAGGTAAGCTAACACAAGGTGGATGTTTTCATGAAAGCAACACAAAGTGATGTTTGCTGCAAGCAACACAGTGATGTCTTAAGGTAAAGCTAACAATAGTGGATGTTTTAAGGTAAGCTAACACAAAGGATGTTTCAATGGCAAGCTACACAAAAGTGATGTTTTAAGGTAAGAACGCAAAGTGATGTAAGGTAAGCTGCCAAAGTGATGTATTAAGGTAAGCCTTACAACAAAGGATGTTTTAAGGTGTCAACACAAAGTGATGTTTTAAGGTAAGCATACACGAAAGTGATGTTTTAAGGTAATGGAACACAAAGTGATGTTTTAAAGGTAAGCTACCAAAAGTGATGTTTTAAGGCAAGCAAGACAAAGTGATGTTTTAAGGTAAGCAACGCAAAGTGATGTTTTAAGGTAAGCAATCAATAGTGATGTTTTAAGGTAAATCAACACAAAGTGATGCTTTTAAGGTTAAGCAGGCAACAAAGGCGATGTTTTAATCGGTAAGCAACACAAAGTGATGTTTTAAGGTAAGCAACGCAGTGATGTTTTAAGGTAAGCTAACACAAAGTGATGTTTTACAAACAACAAAGTGAATGTTTTATGGTAAGCCTACAGGATGTGCTGTTTCAATGCAACACAAAGTGATGTTTTTTAAGGTAAGTTAACACAAAAGTGGATGTTTTTTAAGGTAAAGCAACACAGCGGATGTTTTAAGGTAAGTAACGAAAGTGATGTTTTAAGGTAAGCTACACAAAGTGATGTTTTAAGGCGTAAGCTAACACAAAGTGATGTAAGGTTAAGTTGCAACAAAGTGAATGTTTAAGGTAAACAACGCAAAGTGATGTTTTAAGGTAAGCAAATACAACGATGCCTTTATTGCAAGCCATACAAAGTGAACGGTACGAAAGCGCAACACAAAGTGATGTTTTAAGGTAAGCCACACCAGTGATGTGGTTATAACACAGTTTTGACGCCTGGCTGCTAAACACAAAGGCGATGCATTTGCGTGTTTCAAGACAAAGTGATGTTTAAGGCAAGCCAAAGTTAATGTTTCATTGCTTGCAATACACAGGCGATGTTTGCTGCGTAATGTTACCACAGTGACGTTTTACGTAAGCAACACAAAGTGATATTACGTGTTTACACAAAGGATGTCGTAAGGTAACAACGAAAAGTGATGTTTTAAGGTAACCAACGCAAAAGTGATGTATTAAGGTAAGCTAACCAAAAGGATGTTTACGTAAAGCTACAATAAAGGATGGTAATTACGTAAGCCACAAGGTGATATTTCAAGAGCAACACAAAGTGGATTGTCGGTAAGCAAATTAAAGTGATGTGTTAAGGAAAGCTACACAAAGTGGATGTTTTAAGGTAAGCTACACAGTGATGTTTTAACGGCAAGCTAACACAAAGTGATGTTTTCGGTTAAGCTAGACAAAGTGAATGTTTTGCTGCAAGCTACACAAAGGTGATTGTATTAAAAAGGTAAGCTAACACAAAGTGATGTCGGTAAGGCTAAGCAACAAAAGGCGATGTTTTCAATGGCAAGATCACACGAAAGTGATGTTTTAATGGTACAACACAAAGTGATGTTTTAACGGTAAGCTACAGGATGTAAAGTAAGCAACACAAAGGATGTTTTCAAGGTAAGCAACACAAAGTGATGTTTTAAGGTACAACACAAAGTGACGGTTTAAGGTAAGCTACACAAAGGATGTTTTAAGGTAAGCAACACAAAGTGATGTTTTAAGGTAAGCAACGAAAAGGTGATGTTTTCAAGGCTAAGCAAACACAAAGTGATGTTTTAAGGTAAGCAAATACAAAGTGGATGTTTTACGGTATAAAACAAAGATGTTTTAAAGGTAAAGCAATGCAAAGTGATGTTTTAAAGGTAAGCAAATTAGTGATGTTTTAACGTAAGTTAACACAAAGGTGATGTTTTAAGGATAAGCAACACAAAGTGATAAGGTGCTCGCAAAGCGGATGTTTTAAGGTAAGCAACACAAAGGTGATGCTTTCAAGGTAAGCTAACACAAAGTGACGCCTTGTCAAGGTAAGCAAACACAGTGACGTAAGGTTAACTGCCACACAAAGTGATGCTTTTAAGGTAAAGCCACGCAAAGTAATGTATTACGTAAGGTTACACAAAGTGATGTTTTGCTGCAAGCAACGCAAAGGATGTTTTGCTGCAAGGTACAATAAAGTGATGTTTGCTGCATTAATGCAAAGTGATGTTTTAAGGCAGCTTACACAAAGTGATGTTTTAAGGTAAGTTACAACGAAAAGTGATGTTTTAAGGTAATGCAACAAAGTGGATGTTTTAAGGTAAGCTAACACAAAGTGATGTAAGGTTAACGCAGGATGTTTTAAGGTAAGCATACAAAGGTGGATGTTTTAAGGAAAGCAATGCAAAGTGGATGTTTTTAAGGTAAGTTAACACAAAGTGATGTTTTAAGGTAAGCAATCTAGTGATGTTTTGCCTACGCAGTGATGTTTAAGGTAAGCTAACACAGTGATGTCTTAAGGTATAACCGCAGTTGATGTTTTGCCTGTAAGCCATACAAAGTGACGTATGCGTTTTGTTAACGAAGTGGACGTTTGCCTGCAAGCCACTCAAAGTGATGTTTTAACGTGTTTGCTATACAAAGTGACGTAAGGTAAGGCAAGCAACAAAGGCTGTTTTATTGCAAGCTACGCAAAGATGTTTTACTGCAAGCAACAATAAAAGGATTGTTTTGGTTAAGCAACGTAGTTGATGTGCTGCGTTAACAGCGAGTGATGTTTTAAGGTAAGTCAACGCAGTGATGTTTTAACGGTAAGCCAACACAAAGTAGATGTTTTGCTGCAAGCAAACGCAAACGTGATGTAAGGTTAACAAGTCCACACAAAGTGATGTTTTAAGGTTGTTACACAGATTGTTTAAAGGTGTTTACACGAAAAGTGGATGTCAACGGTAACCAACGCAAAGTGATGCTTTAAGGTAAGCAACACAAAGTGATGTTTTAAGATAAGATACACAAAGTGATGTTTTAAGGTAAGCAACACAAAGTGATGTTTTAAGGTAAGCTACACAAAGTGATGTTTTAAGGTAAGCAACACAAAGTGATGTTTTAAGGTAAGCTACACAGAGTGATGTTTTAAGGCAAGCAACACAAAGTGATGTTTTAAGGTAAGCAACGCAAAGTTATGTTTCAAGGTAAGCAACACAAAGTGATGTTTTAAGGTAAGCTACACAAAGTGATGTTTTAAGGTAAGCAACACAAAGTGATGTTTTAAGGTAAGCAACACAAAGTGATGTTTTAAGGTAAGCAACGCAAAGTGATGCTTTAAGGTAAGCAACACAAAGTGATGTTTTAAGATAAGATACACAAAGTGATGTTTTAAGGTAAGCAACACAAAGTGATGTTTTAAGGTAAGCTACACAAAGTGATGTTTTAAGGTAAGCAACACAAAGTGATGTTTTAAGGTAAGCAACGCAAAGCGATGTTTTAAGGTAAGCAACACAAAGTGATGTTTTAAGGTAAGCAACACAAAGTGATGTTTTAAGGTAAGCTACACAAAGTGATGTTTTAAGGTAAACAACACAAAGTGATGTTTTAAGGTAAGCTACACAAAGTGATGTTTTAAGGTAAGCAACGAAAAGTGATGTTTTAAGGTAAGCTACACAAAGTGATGTTTTAAGGTAAGCAACACAAAGTGATGTTTTAAGGTAAGCAACACAAAGTGATGTTTTAAGGTAAACAACGCAAAGTGATGTTTTAAGGTAAGCAACACAAAATGATGTTTTAAGGTAAGCTACACAAAGTGATGTTTTAAGGTAAGCAACACAAAGTAATGTTTTAAGGTAAGCTACACGAAGTGATGTTTTAAGGTAAGCAACACAAAGTGACGTTTTAAGGTAAGCAACACAAAGCGATGTATTAAGGTAAGCTACACAAAGTGATGTTTTAAGGTAAGCTACACAAAGTAATGTATTAAGGTAAGCTACACAAAGTGATGTTTTAAGGTAAGCAACACAAAGTGATGTTTTAAGATAAGCAACGAAAAGTGATGTTTTAAAGTAAGCAACACAAAGTGATGTATTAGGGTAAGCTACACAAAGTGATGTTTTAAGGTAAGCTACACAAAGTGATGTATTAAGGTAAGCTACACAAGGTGATGTTTTAAGGAAAGCAACACAAAGTGATGTTTTAAGGTAAGCAACACAAAGTGATGTATTAAGGAAAGCTACGCAAAGTGATGTTTTAATGTAAGCTACACAAAGTGATGTTTTAAGGAAAGATACACAAAGTGATGTTTTAAGGTAAGCTACACAAAGTGATGTTTTAAGGTAAGCTACACAAAGTGATGTATTAAGGTAAGCTACACAAAGTGATGTTTTAAGGTAAGCTACACAAAGTGATGTTTTAAGGCAAGATACACAAAGTGATGTTTTAAGGTAAGCAACACAAAGTGATGTTTTAAGGTAAGCTACAAAAAGTGATGTTTTAAAGTAAGCAACACAAAGTAATGTTTTAAGGTAAGCAACGCAAAGTGATGTTTTAAGGTAAGCAACACAAAGTGATGTTTTAAGGTAAGCAACACAAAGTGATGTTTTAAGGTAAGCTACACAAAGTGATGTTTTAAGATAAGCAACACAAAGTGATGTTTTAAGGTAAGCTACACAAAGTGATGTTTCAAGATATGCAACAGAAAGTGATGTTTTAAGGTAAGCAACACAAAGTGATGTTTTAAGGTAAGCAAAACAAAGTGATGTTTTAAGGTAAGCAATGCAAAGTGATGTTTTAAGGTAAGCAACACAAAGTGATGTTTTAAGGTAAGCAACACAAAGTGATGTTTTAAGGTAAGCAACACAAAGTGATGTTTTAAGGTAAGCAACGCAAAGTGATGTTTTAAGGTAAGCAACGCAAAGTGATGTTTTAAGGTAAGCAACACAAAGTGATGTTTTAAGGTAAGCTACACAAAGTGATGTATTAAGGTAAGCAACACAAAGTGATGTTTTAAGGTAAGCTACACAAAGTGATGTTTTAAGGTAAGCTACAAAAAGTGATGTTTTAAAGTAAGCAACACAAAGTAATGTTTTAAGGTAAGCAACGCAAAGTGATGTTTTAAGGTAAGCAACACAAAGTGATGTTTTAAGGTAAGCAACACAAAGTGATGTTTTAAGGTAAGCTACACAAAGTGATGTTTTAAGGTAAGCAACACAAAGTGATGTTTTAAGGTAAGCTACACAAAGTGATGTTTCAAGATAAGCAACACAAAGTGATGTTTTAAGGTAAGCAACACAAAGTGATGTTTTAAGGTAAGCAAAACAAAGTGATGTTTTAAGGTAAGCAATGCAAAGTGATGTTTTAAGGTAAGCAACACAAAGTGATGTTTTAAGGTAAGCAACACAAAGTGATGTTTTAAGGTAAGCAACAAAAAGTGATGTTTTAAGGTAAGCAACGCAAAGTGATGTTTTAAGGTAAGCAACGCAAAGTGATGTTTTAAGGTAAGCAACACAAAGTGATGTTTTAAGGTAAGCTACACAAAGTGATGTATTAAGGTAAGCAACACAAAGTGATGTTTTAAGGTAAGCTACACAAAGTGATGTTTTAAGGTAAGCAACACAAAGTGATGTTTTAAGGTAAGCTACACAGAGTGATGTTTTAAGGCAAGCAACACAAAGTGATGTTTTAAGGTAAGCAACGCAAAGTTATGTTTCAAGGTAAGCAACACAAAGTGATGTTTTAAGGTAAGCTACACAAAGTGATGTTTTAACGTAAGCAACACAAAGTGATGTTTTAAGGTAAGCAACACAAAGTGATGTTTTAAGGTAAGCAACGCAAAGTGATGCTTTAAGGTAAGCAACACAAAGTTATGTTTTAAGATAAGATACACAAAGTGATGTTTTAAGGTAAGCAACACAAAGTGATGTTTTAAGGTAAGCTATGCAAAGTGATGTTTTAAGGTAAACAACACAAAGTGATGCTTTAAGGTAGGCAACGCAAAGCGATGTTTTAAGGTAAGCAACACAAAGTGATGTTTTAAGGTAAGCAACACAAAGTGATGTTTTAAGGTAAGCTACACAAAGTGATGTTTTAAGGTAAACAACACAAAGTGATGTTTTAAGGTAAGCTACACAAAGTGATGTTTCAAGGTAAGCAACACAAAGTGATGTTTTAAGGTAAGCAACACAAAGTGATGTTTTAAGGTAAGCAACACAAAGTGATGTTTTAAGGTAAGCAACGAAAAGTGATGTTTTAAGGTAAGCTACACAAAGTGATGTTTTAAGGTAAGCAACACAAAGTGATGTTTTAAGGTAAGCAACACAAAGTGATGTTTTAAGGTAAACAACGCAAAGTGATGTTTTAAGGTAAGCAACACAAAATGATGTTTTAAGGTAAGCTACACAAAGTGATGTTTTAAGGTAAGCAACACAAAGTGATGTTTTAAGGTAAGCTACACAAAGTGATGTTTTAAGGTAAGCAACACAAAGTGACGTTTTAAGGTAAGCAACACAAAGCGATGTATTAAGGTAAGCTACACAAAGTGATGTTTTAAGGTAAGCTACACAAAGTAATGTATTAAGGTAAGCTACACAAAGTGATGTTTTAAGGTAAGCAACACAAAGTGATGTTTTAAGGTAAGCAACACAAAGTGATGTATTAAGGTAAGCTACACAAAGTGATGTTTTAAGGTAAGCAACGAAAAGTGATGTTTTAAGGTAAGCAACACAAAGTGATGTATTAAGGTAAGCTACACAAAGTGATGTTTTAAGGTAAGCTACACAAAGTGATGTATTAAGGTAAGCTACACAAGGTGATGTTTTAAGGAAAGCAACACAAAGTGATGTTTTAAGGTAAGCAACACAAAGTGATGTATTAAGGAAAGCTACACAAAGTGATGTTTTAAGGTAAGCTACACAGAGTGATGTTTTAAGGCAAGATACACAAAGTGATGTTTTAAGGTAAGCTACACAAAGTGATGTTTTAAGGTAAGCTACACAAAGTGATGTATTAAGGTAAGCTACACAAAGTGATGTTTTAAGGTAAGCTACACAAAGTGATGTTTTAAGGCAAGATACACGAAGTGATGTTTTAAGGTAAGCAACACAAAGTGATGTTT
This sequence comes from Cherax quadricarinatus, assembly GCF_038502225.1. Taxonomy (NCBI): domain Eukaryota; kingdom Metazoa; phylum Arthropoda; class Malacostraca; order Decapoda; family Parastacidae; genus Cherax; species Cherax quadricarinatus. Next base: position 63,042,367 of record NC_091297.1, read on the forward strand.
TAAGGTAAGCTACAAAAAGTGATGTTTTAAAGTAAGCAACACAAAGTGATGTTTTAAGGTAAGCAACGCAAAGTGATGTTTTAAGGTAAGCAACACAAAGTGATGTTTTAAGGTAAGCAACACAAAGTGATGTTTTAAGGTAAGCTACACAAAGTGATGTTTTAAGATAAGCAACACAAAGTGATGTTTTAAGGTAAGCTACACAAAGTGATGTTTCAAGATATGCAACAGAAAGTGATGTTTTAAGGTAAGCAACACAAAGTGATGTTTTAAGGTAAGCAAAACAAAGTGATGTTTTAAGGTAAGCAAAACAAAGTGATGTTTTAAGGTAAGCAACACAAAGTGATGTTTTAAGGAAAGCAACACAAAGTGATGTTTTAAGATAAGCAACACAAAGTGATGTTTTAAGGTAAGCAACGCAAAGTGATGTTTTAAGGTAAGCAACACAAAGTGATGTTTCAAGGTAAGCTACACAAAGTGATGTTTTAAGGTAAGCAACACAAAGTGATATTTTAAGGTAAGCTACACAAAGTGATGTTTTAAGGTAAGCAACACAAAGTGATGTTTTAAGGTAAGCAACACAAAGTGATGTTTTAAGGTAAGCAACACAAAGTGATGTTTTAAGGTAAGCTACACAAAGTGATGTTTTAAGGTAAGCTACACAAAATGATGTTTTAAGGTAAGCAACACAAAGTGATGTTTTAAGGTAAGCTACACAAAGTGATGTTTTAAGGTAAGCAACACAAAGTGATGTTTTAAGGTAAGCTACACAAAACGATGTTTTAAGGTAAGCTACACAAAGTGATGTTTTAAGGTAAGCAACGCAGAGCGATGTTTTAAGGTAAGCTACACAAAGCGATGTTTTAAGGTAAGCTACACAAAGTGATGTTTTAAGGTAAGATAAACAAAATGATGTTTTAAGGTAAGCTACACAAAGTGATGTTTTAAGGTAAGGAAAACAAAGTGATGTTTTAAGGTAAGAAATGCAAAGTGATGCTTTAAGGTTAGCTACACAAAGTGATGTTTTAAGGTAAGCTACACAAAGTGATGTTTTAAGGTAAGCAAAACAAAGTGATGTTTTAAGGTAAGCAACGCAAAGTGATGTTTAAAGGTAAGCTACACAAAGTGATGTTTCAAGGTAAGCAACACAAAGTGATGTTTTAAGGTAAGCAAAACAAAGTGATGTTTTAAGGTAAGCAACGCAAAGTGATGTTTTAAGGTTAGCTACGCAAAGTGATGTTTTAAGGTAAGCTACACAAAGTGATGTTTTAAGGTAAGCAACGCAAAGTGATGTTTTAAGGTAAGCTACACAAAGTGATGTTTTAAGGTAAGCTACACGAAGTGATGTTTTAAGGTAAGCTACACAAAGTGATGTTTTAAGGTAAGCTACACAAAGTGATGTTTTAAGGTAAGCAACACAAAGTGATGTTTTAAGGTAAGCTACACAAAGTGATGTTTTAAGGTAAGCAACACAAAGTGATGTTTTAAGGTAAGCAACGCAAAGTGATGTTTTAAGGTAAGCAACACAAAGTGATGTTTTAAGGTAAGCAACGCAAAGTGATGTTTTAAGGTAAGCTACACAAAGTGATGTTTTAAGGTAAGCAACGCAAAGTGATGTTTTAAGGTAAGCTACACAAAGTGATGTTTTAAGGTAAGCTACACAAAGTGATGTTTTAAGGTAAGCTACACGAAGTGATGTTTTAAGGTAAGCAACACAAAGTGATGTTTTAAGGTAAGCAACGCAAAGTGATGTTTTAAGGTAAGCAACACAAAGTGATGTTTTAAGGTAAGCAACACAAAGTGATGTTTTAAGGTAAGCAACGCAAAGTGATGTTTTAAGGTAAGCTACACAAAGTGATGTTTTAAGGTAAGCAACGCAAAGTGATGTTTTATGGTAAGCTACACAAAGTGATGTTTTAAGGTAAGCTACACAAAGTGATGTTTTAAGGTAAGCTACACAAAGTGATGTTTTAAGGTAAGCTACACAAAGTGATGTTTTAAGGTAAGTTACACAAAGTGATGTTTTAAGGTAAGCTACACAAAGTGATGTTTTAAGGTAAGCTACACAAAGTGATGTTTTAAGGTAAGCTACACAAAGTGATGTTTTAATGTAAGCAACACAAAGTGATGTTTTAAGGTAAGCAACACAAAGTGATGTTTTAAGGTAAGCTACACAAAGTGATGTTTTAAGGTCAGCTACACAAAGTGATGTTTTAAGGTAAGCAACACAAATTGATGTTTTAAGGTAAGCTACACAAAGTGATGTTTCAAGGTAAGCAACGCAAAGTGATGTTTTAAGGTAAGCTACACAAAGTGATGTTTTAAGGTAAGCTACACAAAGTGAAGTTTTAAGGTAAGCTACACAAAGTGATGTTTTAAGGTAAGCTACACAAAGTGATGTTTTAAGGTAAGCAACACAAAGTGATGTTTTAAGGTAAGCAACACAAAGTGATGTTTTAAGGTAAGCTACACAAAGTGATGTTTTAAGGTCAGCTACAAAAAGTGATGTTTTAAGGTAAGCAACACAAAGTGATGTTTTAAGGTAAGCTACACAAAGTGATGTTTTAAGGTAAGCTACACAAAGTGATGTTTTAAGGTAAGCAACACAAAGTGATGTTTTAAGGTAAGCTACACAAAGTGATGTTTTAAGGTAAGCTACACAAAGTGATGTTTTAAGGTAAGCTACACAAAGTGATGTTTTAAGGTAAGCAACGCAAAGTGATGTTTTAAGGTAAGCTACACAAAGTGATGTTTTAAGGTAAGCTACACAAAGTGATGTTTTAAGGTAAGCAACGCAAAGTGATGTTTTAAGGTAAGCTACACAAAGTGATGTTTTAAGGTAAGCAACACGAAGTGATGTTTTAATGTAAGCAACAAAAAGTGATGTTTTAAGGTAAGCTACACAAAGTGATGTTTTAAGGTAAGCAACACAAAGTGATGTTTTAAGGTAAGCTACACAAAGTGATGTTTTAAGGTAAGCAACACAAAGTGATGTTTTAAGGTAAGCAACACAAAGTGATGTTTTAAGGTAAGCAACACAAAGTGATGTTTTAAGGTAAGCAACACAAAGTGATGTTTTAAGGTAAGCTACACAAAGTGATGTTTTAAGGTAAGCAACACAAAGTGATGTTTTAAGGTAAGCAACACAAAGTGATGTTTTAAGGTAAGCAACACAAAGTGATGTTTTAAGGTAAGCTACACAAAGTGATGTTTTAAGGTAAGCTACACAAAGTGATGTTTTAAGGTAAGCTACACAAAGTGATGTTTTAAGGTAAGATACACAAAGTAATGTTTTAAGGTAAGCTACACAGAGTGATACATTTTTAAATACCATGAAATTTTTTCTTTGCTTTATGTTATTTTGTCGTCAATAGTGGAGTAAATGTGTGTAGCTGACCTGGTTATATTGTGTAGCTGGCCTGGTTATATTGTGTAGCTGGCCTGGTTATATTGTGTAGCTGGCCTGGTTATATTGTGCAGCTGGCCTGGTTATATTGTGTAGCTGGCCTGGTTATATTGTGTAGCTGACCTGGTTATATTGTGTAGCTGGCCTGGTTATATTGTGTAGCTGGCCTGGTTATATTGTGTAGCTGGCCTGGTTATATTGTGTAGCTGGCCGGGTTATATTGTGTAGCTGGCCTGGTTATATTGTGTAGCTGGCCTGGTTATATTGTGTAGCTGGCCTGGTTATATTGAGTAGCTGGCCTGGTTATATTGTGTAGCTGGCCTGGTTATATTGTGTAGCTGGCCTGGTTATATTGTGTAGCTGGCCTGGTTATATTGTGTAGCTGGCCTGGTTATATTGTGCAGCTAGCCTGGTTATATTGTGTAGCTGGAAAGGTTATATTGTGTAGCTGGCCTGGTTATATTGTGTAGCTGGCCTGGTTATATTGTGTAGCTCGCCTGGTTATATTGTGTAGCTGGCCTGGTTATATTGTGTAGCTGGCCTTGTTATATTGTGTAGCTGGCCTGGTTATATTGTGTAGCTGGCCTGGTTACATTGTGTAGCTGGCCTGGTTATATTGTGTAGCAGGCCTGGTTATATTGTGTAGCTGGCCTGGTTATATTGTGTAGCTGGCCTGGTTATATTGTGTAGCTGACCTGGTTATATTATGTAGCTGGCCTGGTTATATTGTGTAGCTGGCCTGGTTATATTGTGTAGCTGGCCTGGTTATATTGTGTAGCTGGCCTGATTATATTGTGTAGCTGGCCTGGTTATATTGTGTAGCTGGCCTGGTTATATTGTGTAGCTCGCCTGGTTATATTGTGTAGCTGGCCTGGTTATATTGTGTAGCTGGCCTGGTTATATTGTGTAGCTGGCCTGGTTATATTGTGTAGCTGGCCTGGTTATATTGTGTAGCTGGCCTGGTTATATTGTGTAGCTGGCCTGGTTGTATTGTGTAGCTGGCCTGGTTATATTGTGTAGCTGGCCTGGTTATATTGTGTAGCTGGCCTGGTTATATTGTGTAGCTGACCTGGTTATATTGTGTAGCTGGCCTGGTTATATTGTGTAGCTGGCCTGGTTATATTGTGTAGCTGGCCTGGTTATATTGTGTAGCTCGCCTGGTTATATTGTGTAGCTGACCTGGTTATATTGGGTAGCTGGCCTGGTTATATTGTGTAGCTGACGTGGTTATATTGTGTAGGTGGCCTGGTTATATTGTGTAGCTGGCCTGGTTATATTGTGTAGCTGGCCTGGTTATATTGTGTAGCTGGCCTGGTTATATTGTGTAGCTGACCTGGTTATATTGTGTAGCTGGCCTGGTTATATTGTGTAGCTGACCTGGTTATATTGTGTAGCTGGCCTGGTTATATTGTGTAGCTGACCTGGTTATATTGTGTAGCTGGCCTGGTTATATTGTGTAGCTGGCCTGGTTATATTGTGTAGCTCGCCTGGTTATATTGTGTTGCTGGCCTGGTTATATTGTGTAGCTGGCCTGGTTATATTGTGTAGCTGGCCTGGTTATATTGTGTAGCTGACCTGGTTATATTGTGTAGCTGGCCTGGTTATATTGTGTAGCTGGCCTGGTTATATTGTGTAGCTCGCCTGGTTATATTGTGTAGCTGGCCTGGTTATATTGTGTAGCTGGCCTGGTTATATTGTGTAGCTGACCTGGTTATATTGTGTAGCTGGCCTGGTTATATTGTGTAGCTGGCCTGGTTATATTGTGTAGCTGGCCTGGTTATATTGTTTAGCTGGCCTGGTTATATTGTGTAGCTGGCCTGGTTATATTGAGTAGCTGGCCTGGTTATATTGTGTAGCTGGCCTGGTTATATTGTGTAGCTGGCCTGGTTATATTGTGTAGCTGGCCTGGTTATATTGTGTAGCTGGCCTGGTTATATTGTGTAGCTGGCCTGGTTATATTGTGTAGCTGGCCTGGTTATATTGTGTAGCTGGCCTGGTTATATTGTGTAGCTGGCCTGGTTATATTGTGTAGCTGGCCTGGTTATATTGTGTAGCTGGCCTGGTTATATTGTGTAGCTGGCCTGGTTATATTGTGTAGCTGGCCTGGTTATATTGTGTAGCTGGCCTGGTTATATTGTGCAGCTGGCCTGGTTATATTGTGTAGCTGGCCTGGTTATATTGTGTAGCTGGCCTGGTTATATTGTGTAGCTGGCCAGGTTATATTGTGTAGCTGGCCTGGTTATATTGTGTAGCTGGCCTGGTTATATTGTGTAGCTGGCCTGGTTATATTGTGTAGCTGGCCTGGTTATATTGTGTAGCTGGCCTGGTTATATTGTGTAGCTGGCCTGGTTATATTGTGTAGCTGGCCTGGTTATATTGTGTAGCTGGCCTTGTTATATTGTGTAGCTGGCCTGGTTTTATTGTGTAGCTGGCCTGGTGATATTGTGTAGCTGGCCTGGTTACATTGTGTAGCTGGCCTGGTTATATTGTGTAGCTGGCCTGGTTATATTGTGTAGCTCGCCTGGTTATATTGTGTAGCTGGCCTGGTTATATTGTGTAGCTGGCCTGGTTATATTGTGTAGCTGGCCTGGTTATATTGTGTAGCTGGCCTTGTTATATTGTGTAGCTGGCCTGGTTATATTGTGTAGCTGGCCTGGTTATATTGTGTAGCTCGCCTGGTTATATTGTGTAGCTGGCCTGGTTATATTGTGTAGCTGCCCTGGTTATATTGTGTAGCTGACCTGGTTATACTGTGTAGCTGGCCTGGTTATATTGTGTAGCTGACCTGGTTATATTGTGTAGCTCGCCTGGTTATATTGTGTAGCTGGCCTGGTTATATTGTGTAGCTGACCTGGTTATATTGTGTAGCTGGCCTGGTTATATTGTGTAGCTGGCCTGGTTATATTGTGTAGCTGGCCTGGTTATATTGTGTAGCTGACCTGGTTATATTGTGTAGCTGGCCTGGTTATATTGTGTAGCTGGCCTGGTTATATTGTGTAGCTGGCCTGGTTATATTGTGTAGCTGACCTGGTTATATTGTGTAGCTGGCCTGGTTATATTGTGTAGCTGACCTGGTTATACTGTGTAGCTGGCCTGGTTATATTGTGTAGCTGACCTGGTTATATTGTGTAGCTCGCCTGGTTATATTGTGTAGCTGGCCTGGTTATATTGTGTAGCTGACCTGGTTATATTGTGTAGCTGGCCTGGTTATATTGTGTAGCTGGCCTGGTTATATTGTGTAGCTGGCCTGGTTATATTGTGTAGCTGACCTGGTTATATTGTGTAGCTGGCCTGGTTATATTGTGTAGCTGGCCTGGTTATATTGTGTAGCTGGCCTGGTTATATTGTGTAGCTGACCTGGTTATATTGTGTAGCTGGCCTGGTTATATTGTGTAGCTGACCTGGTTATATTGTGTAGCTGGCCTGGTTATATTGTTTAGCTGGCCTGGTTATATTGTGTAGCTGGCCTGGTTATATTGTGTAGCTGACCTTGTTATATTGTGTAGCTGGCCTGGTTATATTGTGTATCTGGCCTGGTTATATTGTGTAGCTGACCTGGTTATATTGTGTAGCTGGCCTGGTTATATTGTGTAGCTGACCTGGTTATATTGTGTAGCTGGCCTGGTTATATTGTGTAGCTGACCTTGTTATATTGTGTAGCTGGCCTGGTTATATTGTGTAGCTGGCGTTGTTATATTGAGTAGCTGACCTGGTTATATTGTGTAGCTGGCCTGGTTATATTGTGTAGCTGACCTGGTTATATTGTGTATCTGGCCTGGTTATATTGTGTAGCTGGCCTGGTTATATTGTGTAGCTGACCTGGTTATATTGTGTAGCTGGCCTGGTTATATTGTGTAGCTGGCCTGGTTATATTGTGTAGCTGGCCTGGTTATATTGTGTAGCTGACCTGGTTATATTGTGTAGCTGGCCTGGTTATATTGTGTAGCTGGCCTGGTTATATTGTGTAGCTGGCCTGGTTATATTGTGTAGCTCGCCTGGTTATATTGTGTAGCTGACCTGGTTATATTGGGTAGCTGGCCTGGTTATATTGTGTAGCTGACGTGGTTATATTGTGTAGGTGGCCTGGTTATATTGTGTAGCTGGCCTGGTTATATTGTGCAGCTGGCCTGGTTATATTGTGTAGCTGGCCTGGTTATATTGTGTAGCTGACCTGGTTATATTGTGTAGCTGGCCTGGTTATATTGTGTAGCTGACCTGGTTATATTGTGTAGCTGGCCTGGTTATATTGTGTAGCTGACCTGGTTATATTGTGTAGCTGGCCTGGTTATATTGTGTAGCTGGCCTGGTTATATTGTGTAGCTCGCCTGGTTATATTGTGTTGCTGGCCTGGTTATATTGTGTAGCTGGCCTGGTTATATTGTGTTGCTGGCCTGGTTATATTGTGTAGCTGGCCTGGTTATATTGTGTAGCTGGCCTGGTTATATTGTGTAGCTGACCTGGTTATATTGTGTAGCTGGCCTGGTTATATTGTGTAGCTGGCCTGGATATATTGTGTAGCTGGCCTGGTTATATTGTGTAGCTGGCCTGGTTATATTGTGTAGCTGGCCTGGTTATATTGTGTAGCTGACCTGGTTATATTGTGTAGCTGGCCTGGTTATATTGTGTAGCTGGCCTGGTTATATTGTGTAGCTGGCCTGGTTATATTGTTTAGCTGGCCTGGTTATATTGTGTAGCTGGCCTGGTTATATTGAGTAGCTGGCCTGGTTATATTGTGTAGCTGGCCTGGTTATATTGTGTAGCTGGCCTGGTTATATTGTGTAGCTGGCCTGGTTATATTGTGTAGCTGGCCTGGTTATATTGTGTAGCTGGCCTGGTTATATTGTGTAGCTGGCCTGGTTATATTGTGTAGCTGGCCTGGTTATATTGTGTAGCTGGCCTGGTTATATTGTGTAGCTGGCCTGGTTATATTGTGTAGCTGGCCTGGTTATATTGTGTAGCTGGCCTGGTTATATTGTGTAGCTGGCCTGGTTATATTGTGTAGCTGGCCTGGTTATATTGTGTAGCTGGCCTGGTTATATTGTGCAGCTGGCCTGGTTATATTGTGTAGCTGGCCTGGTTATATTGTGTAGCTGGCCTGGTTATATTGTGTAGCTGGCCAGGTTATATTGTGTAGCTGGCCTGGTTATATTGTGTAGCTGGCCTGGTTATATTGTGTAGCTGGCCTGGTTATATTGTGTAGCTGGCCTGGTTATATTGTGTAGCTGGCCTGGTTATATTGTGTAGCTGGCCTGGTTATATTGTGTAGCTGGCCTGGTTATATTGTGTAGCTGGCCTTGTTATATTGTGTAGCTGGCCTGGTTTTATTGTGTAGCTGGCCTGGTTACATTGTGTAGCTGGCCTGGTTACATTGTGTAGCTGGCCTGGTTATATTGTGTAGCTGGCCTGGTTATATTGTGTAGCTCGCCTGGTTATATTGTGTAGCTGGCCTGGTTATATTGTGTAGCTGGCCTGGTTATATTGTGTAGCTGGCCTGGTTATATTGTGTAGCTGGCCTTGTTATATTGTGTAGCTGGCCTGGTTATATTGTGTAGCTGGCCTGGTTATATTGTGTAGCTCGCCTGGTTATATTGTGTAGCTGGCCTGGTTATATTGTGTAGCTGCCCTGGTTATATTGTGTAGCTGACCTGGTTATACTGTGTAGCTGGCCTGGTTATATTGTGTAGCTGACCTGGTTATATTGTGTAGCTCGCCTGGTTATATTGTGTAGCTGGCCTGGTTATATTGTGTAGCTGACCTGGTTATATTGTGTAGCTGGCCTGGTTATATTGTGTAGCTGGCCTGGTTATATTGTGTAGCTGGCCTGGTTATATTGTGTAGCTGACCTGGATATATTGTGTAGCTGGCCTGGTTATATTGTGTAGCTGGCCTGGTTATATTGTGTAGCTGGCCTGGTTATATTGTGTAGCTGACCTGGTTATATTGTGTAGCTGGCCTGGTTATATTGTGTAGCTGACCTGGTTATATTGTGTAGCTGGCCTGGTTATATTGTTTAGCTGGCCTGGTTATATTGTGTAGCTGGCCTGGTTATATTGTGTAGCTGACCTTGTTATATTGTGTAGCTGGCCTGGTTATATTGTGTATCTGGCCTGGTTATATTGTGTAGCTGACCTGGTTATATTGTGTAGCTGGCCTGGTTATATTGTGTAGCTGACCTGGTTATATTGTGTAGCTGGCCTGGTTATATTGTGTAGCTGACCTTGTTATATTGTGTAGCTGGCCTGGTTATATTGTGTAGCTGGCGTGGTTATATTGAGTAGCTGACCTGGTTATATTGTGTAGCTGGCCTGGTTATATTGTGTAGCTGACCTGGTTATATTGTGTATCTGGCCTGGTTATATTGTGTAGCTGGCCTGGTTATATTGTGTAGCTGACCTGGTTATATTGTGTAGCTGGCCTGGTTATATTGTGTAGCTGACCTTGTTATATTGTGTAGCTGGCCTGGTTATATTGTGTAGCTGGCCTGGTTATATTGTGTAGCTCGCCTGGTTATATTGTGTAGCTGACCTGGTTATATTGGGTAGCTGGCCTGGTTATATTGTGTAGCTGACGTGGTTATATTGTGTAGGTGGCCTGGTTATATTGTGTAGCTGGCCTGGTTATATTGTGTAGGTGGCCTGGTAATATTGTGTAGCTGGCCTGGTTATATTGTGTAGCTGACCTGGTTATATTGTGTAGCTGGCCTGGTTATATTGTGTAGCTGACCTGGTTATATTGTGTAGCTGGCCTGGTTATATTGTGTAGCTGACCTGGTTATATTGTGTAGCTGGCCTGGTTATATTGTGTAGCTGGCCTGGTTATATTGTGTAGCTCGCCTGGTTATATTGTGTTGCTGGCCTGGTTATATTGTGTAGCTGGCCTGGTTATAATGTGTAGCTGGCCTGGTTATATTGTGTAGCTGACCTGGTTATATTGTGTAGCTGGCCTGGTTATATTGTGTAGCTGGCCTGGTTATATTGTGTAGCTCGCCTGGTTATATTGTGTAGCTGGCCTGGTTATATTGTGTAGCTGGCCTGGTTATATTGTGTAGCTGACCTGGTTATATTGTGTAGCTGGCCTGGTTATATTGTGTAGCTGGCCTGGTTATATTGTGTAGCTGGCCTGGTTATATTGTTTAGCTGGCCTGGTTATATTGTGTAGCTGGCCTGGTTATATTGAGTAGCTGGCCTGGTTATATTGTGTAGCTGGATGGTTATATTGTGTAGCTGGCCTGGTTATATTGTGTAGCTGGCCTGGTTATATTGTGTAGCTGGCCTGGATATATTGTGTAGCTGGCCTGGTTATATTGTGTAGCTGGCCTGGTTATATTGTGTAGCTGGCCTGGTTATATTGTGTAGCTGGCCTGGTTATATTGTGTAGCTGGCCTGGTTATATTGTGTAGCTGGCCTGGTTATATTGTGTAGCTGGCCTGGTTATATTGTGTAGCTGGCCTGGTTATATTGTGTAGCTGGCCTGGTTATATTGTGTAGCTGGCCTGGTTATATTGTGCAGCTGGCCTGGTTATATTGTGTAGCTGGCCTGGTTATATTGTGTAGCTGGCCTGGTTATATTGTGTAGCTGGCCTGTGTAGCTGGCCTGGTTATATTGTGTAGCTGGCCTGGTTATATTGTGTAGCTGGCCTGGTTATATTGTGTAGCTGGCCAGGTTATATTGTGTAGCTGGCCTGGTTATATTGTGTAGCTGGCCTGGTTATATTGTGTAGCTGGCCTGGTTACATTGTGTAGCTGGAATGGTTATATTGTGTAGCTGGCCTGGTTATATTGTGTAGCTGGCCTGGTTATATTGTGTAGCTGGCCTGGTTATATTGTGTAGCTGGCCTGGTTATATTGTGTAGCTGGCCTGGTTATATTGTGTAGCTGGCCTGGTTATATTGTGTAGCTGGCCTGGTTATATTGTGTAGCTGGCCTGGTTATATTGTGTAGCTGGCCTGGTTATATTGTGTAGCTGGCCTGGTTATATTGTGTAGCTGGCCTGGTTATATTGTGTAGCTGGCCTGGTTATATTGTGTAGCTGGCCTGGTTATATTGTGTAGCTGGCTGGCTGGTTATATTGTGTAGCTGGCCTGGTTATATTGTGTAGCTGGCCTGGTTATATTGTGTAGCTGGCCTGGTTATATTGTGTAGCTGGCCTGGTTATATTGTGTAGCTGGCCTGGTTATATTGTGTAGCTGGCCTGGTTATATTGTGTAGCTGGCCTGGTTATATTGTGTAGCTGGCCTGGTTATATTGTGTAGCTGGCCTGGTTATATTGTGTAGCTGGCCTGGTTATATTGTGTAGCTGGCCTGGTTATATTGTGTAGCTGGCCTGGTTATATTGTGTAGCTGGCCTGGTTATATTGTGTAGCTGGCCTGGTTATATTGTGTAGCTGGCCTGGTTATATTGTGTAGCTGACCTGGTTATATTGTGTAGCTGGCCTGGTTATATTGTGTAGCTGGCCTGGTTATATTGTGTAGCTTATATTGTGTAGCTGGCCTGGTTATATTGTGTAGCTGGCCTGGTTATATTGTGTAGCTCGCCTGGTTATATTGTGTAGCTGGCCTGGTTATATTGTGTAGCTGGCCTGGTTATATTGTGTAGCTGGCCTGGTTATATTGTGTAGCTGGCCTGGTTATATTGTGTAGCTGGCCTGGTTATATTGTGTAGCTGGCCTGGTTATATTGTGTAGCTGGCCTGGTTATATTGTGTAGCTGGCCTGGTTATATTGTGTAGCTGGCCTGGTTATATTGTGTAGCTGGCCTGGTTATATTGTGTAGCTGGCCTGGTTATATTGTGTAGCTGGCCTGGTTATATTGTGTAGCTGGCCTGGTTATATTGTGTAGCTGGCCTGGTTATATTGTGTAGCTGGCCTGGTTATATTGTGTAGCTGGCCTGGTTATATTGTGTAGCTGGCCTGGTTATATTGTGTAGCTGGCCTGGTTATATTGTGTAGCTGGCCTGGTTATATTGTGTAGCTGGCCTGGTTATATTGTGTAGCTGGCCTGGTTATATTGTGTAGCTGGCCTGGTTATATTGTGTAGCTGGCCTGGTTATATTGTGTAGCTGGCCTGGTTATATTGTGTAGCTGGCCTGGTTATATTGTGTAGCTGGCCTGGTTATATTGTGTAGCTGGCCTGGTTATATTGTGTAGCTGGCCTGGTTATATTGTGTAGCTGGCCTGGTTACCTGGTTATATTGTGTAGCTGGCCTGGTTATATTGTGTAGCTGGCCTGGTTATATTGTGTAGCTGGCTTGGTTATATTGTGTAGCTGGTAAGGTTATATTGTGTAGATGGCCTGGTTATATTATGTAGCTGGCCTGGTTATATTGTGTAGCTGGCTTGGTTATATTGTGTATCTGGCCTGGTTATATTGTGTAGCTGACCTGGTTATATTGTGTAGATGGCCTGGTTATATTGTGTAGCTGACCTGGTTATATTGTTTAGCTGGCCTGGTTATATTGTGTAGCTGACCTTGTTATATTGTGTAGCTGGTCTGGTTATATTGTGTAGCTGGCCTGGTTATATTGAGTAGCTGACCTGGTTATATTGTGTAGCTGGCCTGGTTATATTGTGTAGCTGACCTGGTTATATTGTGTATCTGGCCTGGTTATATTGTGTAGCTTGCCTGGTTATATTGTGTAGCTGGCCTGGTTATATTGTGTAGCTGGCCTGGTTATATTGTGTAGCTGACCTGGTTATATTGTGTAGCTGGCCTGGTTATATTGTGTAGCTGGCCTGGTTATATTGTGTAGCTGACCTGGTTATATTGTGTAGCTGGCCTGGTTATATTGTGTAGCTGACCTGGTTATATTGTGTAGCTGGCCTGGTTATATTGTGTAGCTGACCTGGTTATATTGTGTAGCTGGCCTGGTTATATTGTGTAGCTGGCCTGGTTATATTGTGTAGCTGGCCTGGTTTTATTGTGTAGCTGGCCTGGTTATATTGTGTAGCTGACCTGGTTATATTGTGTAGCTGGCCTGGTTATATTGTGTAGCTGACCTGGTTATATTGTGTAGCTGGCCTGGTTATATTGTATAGCTGGCCTGGTTATATTGTGTAGCTGACCTGGTTATATTGTGTAGCTGGCCTGGTTATATTGTGTAGCTGGCCTGGTTATATTTTGTAGCTGGCCTGGTTATATTGTGTAGCTCGCCTGGTTATATTGTGTAGCTGACCTGGTTATATTGTGTACCTGGCCTGGTTATATTGTGTAGCTGGCCTGGTTATATTGTGTAGCTGGCCTGGTTATATTTTGTAGCTCGCCTGGTTATATTGTGTAGCTGGCCTGGTTATATTGTGTAGCTGGCCTGGTTATATTGTGTAGCTGACCTGGTTATATTGTGTAGCTGGCCTGGTTATATTGTGTAGCTGACCTGGTTATATTGTGTAGCTGGCCTGGTTATATTGTGTAGCTGACCTGGTTATATTATGTAGCTGACCTGGTTATATTGTGTAGCTGGCCTGGTTATATTGTGTAGCTGGCCTGGTTATATTGTGTAGCTGGCCTGGTTATATTGTGTAGCTGGCCTGGTTATATTGTGTAGTTGGCCTGGTTATATTGTGTAGCTGACCTGGTTATATTGTGTAGCTGGCCTGGTTATATTGTGTAGCTGGCCTGGTTATATTGTGTAGCTGGCCTGGTTATATTGTGTAGCTGGCCTGGTTATATTGTGTAACTGGCCTGGTTATATTGTGTAGCTGACCTGGTTATATTATGTAGCTGGCCTGGTTATATTGTGTAGCTGGCCTGGTTATATTGTGTAGCTGGCCTGGTTATATTGTGTAGCTGGCCTGATTATATTGTGTAGCTGGCCTGGTTATATTGTGTAGCTGGCCTGGTTATATTGTGTAGCTCGCCTGGTTATATTGTGTAGCTGGCCTGGTTATATTGTGTAGCTGGCCTGGTTATATTGTGTAGCTGGCCTGGTTATATTGTGTAGCTGGCCTGGTTATATTGTGTAGTTGGCCTGGTTATATTGTGTAGCTGGCATGGTTTTATTGTGTAGCTGGCCTGGTTATAATGTGTAGCTGGCCTGGTTATATTGTGTAGCTGGCCTGGTTATATTGTGTAGCTGACCTGGTTATACTGTGTAGCTGGCCTGGTTATATTGTGTAGCTCGCCTGGTTATATTGTGTAGCTGACCTGGTTATATTGGGTAGCTGGCCTGGTTATATTGTGTAGCTGACGTGGTTATATTGTGTAGGTGGCCTGGTTATATTGTGTAGCTGGCCTGGTTGTATTGTGTAGGTGGCCTGGTTATATTGTGTAGCTGGCCTGGTTATATTGTGTAGCTGACCTGGTTATATTGTGTAGCTGGCCTGGTTATATTGTGTAGCTGACCTGGTTATATTGTGTAGCTGGCCTGGCTTTATTGTGTAGCTGACCTGGTTATATTGTGTAGCTGGCCTGGTTATATTGTGTAGCTGGCCTGGTTATATTGTGTAGCTCGCCTGGTTATATTGTGTTGCTGGCCTGGTTATATTGTGTAGCTGGCCTGGTTATATTGTGTAGCTGGCCTGGTTATATTGTGTAGCTGACCTGGTTATATTGTGTAGCTGGCCTGGTTATATTGTGTAGCTGGCCTGGTTATATTGTGTAGCTCGCCTGGTTATATTGTGTAGCTGGCCTGGTTATATTGTGTAGCTGGCCTGGTTATATTGTGTAGCTGACCTGGTTATATTGTGTAGCTGGCCTGGTTATATTGTGTAGCTGGCCTGGTTATATTCTGTAGCTGGCCTGGTTATATTGTTTAGCTGGCCTGGTTATATTGTGTAGCTGGCCTGGTTATATTGAGTAGCTGGCCTGGTTATATTGTGTAGCTGGCCTGGTTATATTGTGTAGCTGGCCTGGTTATATTGTGTAGCTGGCCTGGTTATATTGTGTAGCTGGCCTGGTTATATTGTGTAGGTGGCCTGGTTATATTGTGTAGCTGGCCTGGTTATATTGTGTACCTGGCCTGGTTATATTGTGTAGCTGGCCTGGTTATATTGTGTAGCTGGCCTGGTTATATTGTGTAGCTGGCCTGGTTATATTTTGTAGCTGGCCTGGTTGTATTGTGTAGCTGGCCTGGTTATCTTGTGTACTGGCCTGGTTATATTGTGTAGCTGGCCTGGTTATAATTGTGCCTGGTTGTATTGTGTAAGCTAGGCCTGAGTTATGTTGTGTAGCTGGCTGGTTATGTGTGTGTAGCTGGCCTGGCTTGGATGTATTGTGTGTAGCTCGCCTGGTTATATTGTGTAGCTGGCCTGGTTATGTATTGTGTAGCTGGTTTTCTGGTTATATTGTTGGTAGCTGGCCTGGTTATGTGTGTAGGCTGGCCTCGGTTATAATTTGTGTAGTTGGCCTGGATTGCTATTGTGTAGGCTGGCATGGTTTTGTTGTGTAGCTGGCCTGGTTATTCCTGTGTAGCCTTCGGCCTGGAGTTATATTGTTGTAAGCTGGCCTGGTTATATTGTGTAGCTGACCTGGATTTATGCTGCAATGTAGCTGGCCTGGTTAGTTATTGTGTGTAGCTCGTCCTGGATTTATATTGTGTAAGGCTGACCTGGTTTATATTGGGTAGGCTAGGCCCTGGTTAGTTATTGTTGTTAGGCTGACGTGGTTATATTGTGTAGCTGGTTGTGTAGCTGGCCTGGTTATATTGTGTAGCTGGCTTGGTTATATTGTGTAGCTGGTAAGGTTATATTGTGTAGATGGCCTGGTTATATTATGTAGCTGGCCTGGTTATATTGTGTAGCTGGCTTGGTTATATTGTGTAGCTGGTCACGTTATATTGTGTAGATGGCCTGGTTATATTGTGCAGCTGGCCTGGGTATATTGTGTAGCTGGCCTGGTTATATTGTGTTGCTGGCCTGGTTATATGTTGCAGCTGGCCTGGTTACATTGTGCAGCTGGCCTCGTTATGTTGTGCAGCTGGCCTCGTTATGTTGTGCAGCTGGCCTTGTTATGTAGTGCAGCTGGCCTGGTTATATTGTGCAGGTGGCCTGGTTATGTTGTAGAGCTGGCCTGGTTATGTTGTGCAGCTGACCTGGTTATATTGTGCAGCTAGCCTGGTTATATTGTGTAGCTGTCCTGGTTATATTGTGTAGCTGGCCTGGTTATATTGTGTAGCTCGCCTGGTTATATTGTATAGCTGGCCTGGCTATATTGTGTAGCTGGCCTGCTTGTATTGTGTAGCTGGCCTGGTTATATTGTGTAGCTGCCTGGTTATATTGTGTAGCTGGCCTGGTTATATTGTGTAGCTGGCCTGGTTATATTGAGAAGCTGGCCTGGTTATATTGTGCAGCAGGCCTGGTTATATTGTGTAGCTGGCCTGGTTATATTGTGTAGCTGGCCTAGTTATATTGTGTAGCTGGCCTGGTTATATTGTATAGCTGGCCTGGCTATATTGTGTAGCTGGCCTGCTTGTATTGTGTAGCTGGCCTGGTTATATTGTGTAGCTGCCTGGTTATATTGTGTAGCTGGCCTGGTTATATTGTGTAGCTGGCCTGCTTATATTGTGAAGCTGGCCTGGTTATATTGTGTAGCTGGCCTGGTTATATTGCGTAACTGGCCTGGTTATATTGTGTAGCTGGCCTGGTCATATTGTGTAGCTGGCCTGGTTATATTGTGTAGCTGGCCTGGTTATATTGTGTAGCTCGCCTGGTTATATTGTGTAGCTGGCCTGGTTATATTGTGTAGCTGGCCTTGTTATATTGTGTAGCTGGCCTGGTTATATTGTGTAGCTGGCCTGGTTACATTGTGTAGCTGGCCTGGTTATATTGTGTAGCAGGCCTGGTTATATTGTGTAGCTGGCCTGGTTATATTGTGTAGCTGGCCTGGTTATATTGTGTAGCTGGCCTGGTTATATTGTGTAGCTCGCCTGGTTATATTGTGTAGCTGGCCTGGTTATATTGTGTAGCTGGCCTGGTTATATTGTGTAACTCGCCTGGTTATATTGTGTAGCTGGCCTGGTTATATTGTGTAGCTGGCCTGGTTATATTGTGCAGCTAGCCTGGTTATATTGTGTAGCTGGCCTGGTTATATTGTGTAGCTGGCCTGGTTATATTGTGTAGCTGGCCTGGTTATATTGTGTAGCTGGCCTGGTTATATTGTGTAGCTGGCCTGGTTATATTGTGTAGCTGGCCTGGTTATATTGTGCAGCTAGCCTGGTTATATTGTGTATCTGGCCTGGTTATATTGTGTAGCTGGCCTGGTTATATTGTGTAGCTGGCCTGGTTATATTGTGTAGCAGGCCTGGTTATATTGTGCAGCTGGCATGGTTATATTGTGTAGCTGGCCTGGTTATATTGTGTAGCTGGCCTGGTTATATTGTGTAGCTGGCCTGGTTATATTGTTTAGCAGGCCTGGATATATTGTGTAGCTGGCCTGGTTATATATTGTAGCTGGCCTGGTTATATTGTGTAGCTGGCCTGGTTATATTGTGTAGCTGGCCTGGTTATATTGTGTAGCTGGCCTGGTTATATTGTGTAGCTGGCCTGGTTATATTGTGTAGCTGGCCTGGTTATATTGTGTAGCTGGCCTGGTTATATTGTGTAGCTGGCCTGGTTATATTGTGTAGCTGGCCTGGTTATATTGTGTAGCTGGCCTGGTTATATTGTGTAGCTGGCCTTGTTATATTGTGTAGCTCGCCTGGTTATATTGTGCAGCTGGCCTGGTTATATTGTGTAGCTCGCCTGGTTATATTGTGTAGCTGGCCTGGTTATATTGTGTAGCTGGCCTGGTTATATTGTGTAGCTGGCCTGGTTATATTGTGTAGCTGGCCTGGTTATATTGTGTAGCTGGCCTGGTTATATTGTGTAGCTGGCCTGGTTATATTGTGTAGCTGGCCTGGTTATATTGTGTAGCTCGCCTGGTTATATTGTGTAGCTGGCCTGGTTATATTGTGTAGCTGGCCTGGTTATATTGTGCAGCTAGCCTGGTTATATTGTGTAGCTGGCCTGGTTATATTGTGTAGCTGGCCTGTTTATATTTTGTAGCTGGTCTGGTTGTATTGTGTAGCTGGCCTGGTTATCTTGTGTACTGGCCTGGTTATATTGTGTAGCTGGCCTGTTTATATTTTGTAGCTGGCCTGGTTGTATTGTGTAGCTGGCCTGGTTATCTTGTGTACTGGCCTGGTTATATTGTGTAGCTGGCCTGGTTATATTGTGTAGCTGGCCTGGTTATATTGTGTAGCTGGCTTGGTTATATTGTGTAGCTGGTCAGGTTATATTGTGTAGATGGCCTGGTTATATTATGTAGCTGGCCTGGTTATATTGTGTAGCTGGCTTGGTTATATTGTGTAGCTGGTCAGGTTATATTGTGTAGATGGCCTGGTTATATTGTGCAGCTGGCCTGGGTATATTGTGTAGCTGGCCTGGTTATATTGTGTTGCTGGCCTGGTTATATGTTGCAGCTGGCCTGGTTACATTGTGGAGCTGGCCTCGTTATGTTGTGCAGCTGGCCTCGTTATGTTGTGCAGCTGGCCTTGTTATGTAGTGCAGCTGGCCTGGTTATATTGTGCAGGTGGCCTGGTTATGTTGTAGAGCTGGCCTGGTTATGTTGTGCAGCTGACCTGGTTATATTGTGCAGCTAGCCTGGTTATATTGTGTAGCTGTCCTGGTTATATTGTGTAGCTGGCCTGGTTATATTGTGTAGCTCGCCTGGTTATATTGTGTAGCTGGCCTGGTTATATTGTGTAGCTGGCCTGGTTATATTGTGTAGCTGGCCTGGTTATATTGTGTAGCTGGCCTGGTTATATTGTGTAGTTGGCCTGGTTATATTGTGTAGCTGGCATGGTTATATTGTGTAGCTGGCCTGGTTATAATGTGTAGCTGGCCTGGTTATATTGTGTAGCTGGCCTGGTTATATTGTGTAGCTGACCTGGTTATACTGTGTAGCTGGCCTGGTTATATTGTGTAGCTCGCCTGGTTATATTGTGTAGCTGACCTGGTTATATTGGGTAGCTGGCCTGGTTATATTGTGTAGCTGACGTGGTTATATTGTGTAGGTGGCCTGGTTATATTGTGTAGCTGGCCTGGTTGTATTGTGTAGGTGGCCTGGTTATATTGTGTAGCTGGCCTGGTTATATTGTGTAGCTGACCTGGTTATATTGTGTAGCTGGCCTGGTTATATTGTGTAGCTGACCTGGTTATATTGTGTAGCTGGCCTGGCTTTATTGTGTAGCTGACCTGGTTATATTGTGTAGCTGGCCTGGTTATATTGTGTAGCTGGCCTGGTTATATTGTGTAGCTCGCCTGGTTATATTGTGTTGCTGGCCTGGTTATATTGTGTAGCTGGCCTGGTTATATTGTGTAGCTGGCCTGGTTATATTGTGTAGCTGACCTGGTTATATTGTGTAGCTGGCCTGGTTATATTGTGTAGCTGGCCTGGTTATATTGTGTAGCTCGCCTGGTTATATTGTGTAGCTGGCCTGGTTATATTGTGTAGCTGGCCTGGTTATATTGTGTAGCTGACCTGGTTATATTGTGTAGCTGGCCTGGTTATATTGTGTAGCTGGCCTGGTTATATTCTGTAGCTGGCCTGGTTATATTGTTTAGCTGGCCTGGTTATATTGTGTAGCTGGCCTGGTTATATTGAGTAGCTGGCCTGGTTATATTGTGTAGCTGGCCTGGTTATATTGTGTAGCTGGCCTGGTTATATTGTGTAGCTGGCCTGGTTATATTGTGTAGCTGGCCTGGTTATATTGTGTAGGTGGCCTGGTTATATTGTGTAGCTGGCCTGGTTATATTGTGTAGCTGGCCTGGTTATATTGTGTAGCTGGCCTGGTTATATTGTGTAGCTGGCCTGGTTATATTGTGTAGCTGGCCTGGTTATATTTTGTAGCTGGCCTGGTTGTATTGTGTAGCTGGCCTGGTTATCTTGTGTACTGGCCTGGTTATATTGTGTAGCTGGCCTGGTTATATTGTGTAGCTGGCCTGGTTATATTGTGTAGCTGGCTTGGTTATATTGTGTAGCTGGTCAGGTTATATTGTGTAGATGGCCTGGTTATATTATGTAGCTGGCCTGGTTATATTGTGTAGCTGGCTTGGTTATATTGTGTAGCTGGTCACGTTATATTGTGTAGATGGCCTGGTTATATTGTGCAGCTGGCCTGGGTATATTGTGTAGCTGGCCTGGTTATATTGTGTTGCTGGCCTGGTTATATGTTGCAGCTGGCCTGGTTACATTGTGCAGCTGGCCTCGTTATGTTGTGCAGCTGGCCTCGTTATGTTGTGCAGCTGGCCTTGTTATGTAGTGCAGCTGGCCTGGTTATATTGTGCAGGTGGCCTGGTTATGTTGTAGAGCTGGCCTGGTTATGTTGTGCAGCTGACCTGGTTATATTGTGCAGCTAGCCTGGTTATATTGTGTAGCTGTCCTGGTTATATTGTGTAGCTGGCCTGGTTATATTGTGTAGCTCGCCTGGTTATATTGTATAGCTGGCCTGGCTATATTGTGTAGCTGGCCTGCTTGTATTGTGTAGCTGGCCTGGTTATATTGTGTAGCTGCCTGGTTATATTGTGTAGCTGGCCTGGTTATATTGTGTAGCTGGCCTGGTTATATTGAGAAGCTGGCCTGGTTATATTGTGCAGCAGGCCTGGTTATATTGTGTAGCTGGCCTGGTTATATTGTGTAGCTGGCCTAGTTATATTGTGTAGCTGGCCTGGTTATATTGTATAGCTGGCCTGGCTATATTGTGTAGCTGGCCTGCTTGTATTGTGTAGCTGGCCTGGTTATATTGTGTAGCTGCCTGGTTATATTGTGTAGCTGGCCTGGTTATATTGTGTAGCTGGCCTGCTTATATTGTGAAGCTGGCCTGGTTATATTGTGTAGCTGGCCTGGTTATATTGCGTAACTGGCCTGGTTATATTGTGTAGCTGGCCTGGTCATATTGTGTAGCTGGCCTGGTTATATTGTGTAGCTGGCCTGGTTATATTGTGTAGCTCGCCTGGTTATATTGTGTAGCTGGCCTGGTTATATTGTGTAGCTGGCCTTGTTATATTGTGTAGCTGGCCTGGTTATATTGTGTAGCTGGCCTGGTTACATTGTGTAGCTGGCCTGGTTATATTGTGTAGCAGGCCTGGTTATATTGTGTAGCTGGCCTGGTTATATTGTGTAGCTGGCCTGGTTATATTGTGTAGCTGGCCTGGTTATATTGTGTAGCTCGCCTGGTTATATTGTGTAGCTGGCCTGGTTATATTGTGTAGCTGGCCTGGTTATATTGTGTAACTCGCCTGGTTATATTGTGTAGCTGGCCTGGTTATATTGTGTAGCTGGCCTGGTTATATTGTGCAGCTAGCCTGGTTATATTGTGTAGCTGGCCTGGTTATATTGTGTAGCTGGCCTGGTTATATTGTGTAGCTGGCCTGGTTATATTGTGTAGCTGGCCTGGTTATATTGTGTAGCTGGCCTGGTTATATTGTGTAGCTGGCCTGGTTATATTGTGCAGCTAGCCTGGTTATATTGTGTATCTGGCCTGGTTATATTGTGTAGCTGGCCTGGTTATATTGTGTAGCTGGCCTGGTTATATTGTGTAGCAGGCCTGGTTATATTGTGCAGCTGGCATGGTTATATTGTGTAGCTGGCCTGGTTATATTGTGTAGCTGGCCTGGTTATATTGTGTAGCTGGCCTGGTTATATTGTTTAGCAGGCCTGGATATATTGTGTAGCTGGCCTGGTTATATATTGTAGCTGGCCTGGTTATATTGTGTAGCTGGCCTGGTTATATTGTGTAGCTGGCCTGGTTATATTGTGTAGCTGGCCTGGTTATATTGTGTAGCTGGCCTGGTTATATTGTGTAGCTGGCCTGGTTATATTGTGTAGCTGGCCTTAGTTATATTGTGTAGCTGGCCTGGTTATATTGTGTAGCTGGCCTGGTTATATTGTGTAGCTGGCCTGGTTATATTGTGTAGCTGGCCTTGTTATATTGTGTAGCTCGCCTGGTTATATTGTGCAGCTGGCCTGGTTATATTGTGTAGCTCGCCTGGTTATATTGTGTAGCTGGCCTGGTTATATTGTGTAGCTGGCCTGGTTATATTGTGTAGCTGGCCTGGTTATATTGTGTAGCTGGCCTGGTTATATTGTGTAGCTGGCCTGGTTATATTGTGTAGCTGGCCTGGTTATATTGTGTAGCTGGCCTGGTTATATTGTGTAGCTCGCCTGGTTATATTGTGTAGCTGGCCTGGTTATATTGTGTAGCTGGCCTGGTTATATTGTGCAGCTAGCCTGGTTATATTGTGTAGCTGGCCTGGTTATATTGTGTAGCTGGCCTGTTTATATTTTGTAGCTGGTCTGGTTGTATTGTGTAGCTGGCCTGGTTATCTTGTGTACTGGCCTGGTTATATTGTGTAGCTGGCCTGTTTATATTTTGTAGCTGGCCTGGTTGTATTGTGTAGCTGGCCTGGTTATCTTGTGTACTGGCCTGGTTATATTGTGTAGCTGGCCTGGTTATATTGTGTAGCTGGCCTGGTTATATTGTGTAGCTGGCTTGGTTATATTGTGTAGCTGGTCAGGTTATATTGTGTAGATGGCCTGGTTATATTATGTAGCTGGCCTGGTTATATTGTGTAGCTGGCTTGGTTATATTGTGTAGCTGGTCAGGTTATATTGTGTAGATGGCCTGGTTATATTGTGCAGCTGGCCTGGGTATATTGTGTAGCTGGCCTGGTTATATTGTGTTGCTGGCCTGGTTATATGTTGCAGCTGGCCTGGTTACATTGTGGAGCTGGCCTCGTTATGTTGTGCAGCTGGCCTCGTTATGTTGTGCAGCTGGCCTTGTTATGTAGTGCAGCTGGCCTGGTTATATTGTGCAGGTGGCCTGGTTATGTTGTAGAGCTGGCCTGGTTATGTTGTGCAGCTGACCTGGTTATATTGTGCAGCTAGCCTGGTTATATTGTGTAGCTGTCCTGGTTATATTGTGTAGCTGGCCTGGTTATATTGTGTAGCTCGCCTGGTTATATTGTGTAGCTGGCCTGGTTATATTGTGTAGGTGGCCTGCTTATATTGAGAAGCTGGTGTGGTTATATTGTGCAGCAGGCCTGGTTATATTGTGTAGCTGGCCTGGTTACATTGTGTACCTGGCCTGGTTATATTGTGTAGCTGGCCTGGTTATATTGTGTAGCTGGCCTGGTTACATTGTGTACCTGGCCTGGTTATATTGTGTAGCTGGCCTGGTTATATTGTGTAGCTGGCCTGGTTATATTGTGTAGCTCGCCTGGTTATATTGTATAGCTGGCCTGGCTATATTGTGTAGCTGGCCTGCTTGTATTGTGTAGCTGGCCTGGTTATATTGTGTAGCTGCCTGGTTATATTGTGTAGCTGGCCTGGTTATATTGTGTAGCTGGCCTGGTTATATTGAGAAGCTGGCCTGGTTATATTGTGCAGCAGGCCTGGTTATATTGTGTAGCTGGCCTGGTTATATTGTGTAGCTGGCCTAGTTATATTGTGTAGCTGGCCTGGTTATATTGTATAGCTGGCCTGGCTATATTGTGTAGCTGGCCTGCTTGTATTGTGTAGCTGGCCTGGTTATATTGTGTAGCTGCCTGGTTATATTGTGTAGCTGGCCTGGTTATATTGTGTAGCTGGCCTGCTTATATTGTGAAGCTGGCCTGGTTATATTGTGTAGCTGGCCTGGTTATATTGCGTAACTGGCCTGGTTATATTGTGTAGCTGGCCTGGTCATATTGTGTAGCTGGCCTGGTTATATTGTGTACCTGGCCTGGTTATATTGTGCAGCAGGCCTGGTTACATTGCGTACCTGGCATGGTTATATTGTGAAGATGGCCTGGTTATATTG
This sequence comes from Cherax quadricarinatus, assembly GCF_038502225.1. Classification (NCBI taxonomy): domain Eukaryota; kingdom Metazoa; phylum Arthropoda; class Malacostraca; order Decapoda; family Parastacidae; genus Cherax; species Cherax quadricarinatus. Next base: position 63,066,542 of record NC_091297.1, read on the forward strand.
TGTAGCTGACCTGGTTATATTGTGTAGCTGGCCTGGTTACATTGTGTACCTGGCCTGGTTATATTGTGTAGCTGGCCTGGTTATATTGTGTAGCTGGCCTGGTTACATTGTGTACCTGGCCTGGTTATATTGCGTAGCTGGCCTGGTTATATTGTGTAGCTGGCCTGGTTATATTGTGTAGCTGGCCTGGTTATATTGTGTAGCTGTCCTGGTTATATTGTGTACCTGGCCTGGTTATATTGTGTAGCTGTCCTGGTTATATTGTGCAGCTGGTTTGGTTATATTGTGCAGCTGGCCTTGTTATATTGTGTAGCTGGCCTGGTTATATTGTGTAGCTGGCCTGGTTATATTGTGTACCTGGCCTGGTTATATTGTGTAGCTGTCCTGGTTATATTGTGCAGCTGGCCTGGTTATATTGTGTAGCTGGCCTGGTTATATTGTGTAGCTGACCTGGTTATATTGTGCAGCTGGTTTGGTTATATTGTGCAGCTGGCCTGGTTATATTGTGTAGCTGGCCTGGTTATATTGTGTAGCAGGCCTGGTTATATTGTGCAGCTGGTTTGGTTATATTGTGCAGCTGACCTGGTTATATTGTGTAGCTGGCCTGGTTATATTGTGTAGCTGGCCTGGTTATATTGTGCAGCTGGCCTGGTTATTTTGTGCAGCTGGCCTGGTTATATTGTGTAGCTGGCCTGGTTATATTGTGCAATTGGCCTGGTTATATTTTGCAGATAGCCTGGTTATATTGTGTTGCTGGCCTGGTTATATTGTGCAGCTGGCCTGGTTATATGGTGCAGCTGGCCTGGTTATATTGTGCAGCTGGCCTGGTTATATGGTGCAGCTGGCCTGGTTATATTGTGCAGCTGGCCTGGTTATATTGTGCAGCTGGCCTGGTTATATTGTACAGTTAGCCTGGTTATATTGTGTAGCTGACCTGGTAATATTGTGTATCAGGCCTGGTTATATTGTGTACCTGGCCTGGTTATATTGTGCAGCAGGCCTGGTTACATTGCGTACCTGGCATGGTTATATTGTGAAGATGGCCTGGTTATATTGTGTAGCTGACCTGGTTATATTGTGTAGCTGGCCTGGTTATATTGTGTAGCTGGCCTGGTTATATTGTGTAGCTCGCCTGGTTATATTGTGTAGCTGGCCTGGTTATATTGTGTAGCTCGCCTTGTAATATTGGGTAGCTGGCCTGGTTAGCTTGTGCAGCTAGCCTGGTTATATTGTGTAGTTGGCCTGGTTATATTGTGTAGCTGGCCTGGTAATATTGTGTAGCTGGCCTGGTTATATTGTGTAGCTGGCCTGGTAATATTGTGTAGCTGGCCTGGTTATATTGTGTAGCTGGCCTGGTTATGTTGTGCAGCTGGCCTGGTTATATTGTGTAGCTGGCCTGGTTATATTGTGTAGCTGGCCTGGTTATATTGTGTAGCTGGCCTGGTTATATTGTGTAGCTGTCCTGGTTATATTGTGCAGCTGGCCTGGTTATATTGTGTAGCTGGCCTGGTTATATTGTGTAGCTGGCCTGGTTATATTGTGTAGCTGGCCTGGTTATATTGTGTAGCTGGCCTGGTTATATTGTGTAGCTGGCCTGGTTATCTTGTGTATCTGGCCTGGATATCTTGTGTATCTTGCGTGGTTATCTTGTGTATCTGGCCTGGATATCTTGTGTATCTTGCGTGGTTATCTTGTGTATCTGGCCTGGATATCTTGTGTATCTTGCGTGGTTATCTTGTGTATCTGGCCTGGATATCTTGTGTATCTTGCGTGGTTATCTTGTGTATCTGGCCTGGATATCTTGTGTATCTTGCGTGGTTATCTTGTGTAGCTGGCCTGGATATCTTGTGTATCTTGCGTGGTTATCTTGTGTAGCTGGCCTGGATATCTTGTGTATCTTGCGTGGTTATCTTGTGTAGCTGGCCTGGATATCTTGTGTAGCTTGCGTGCTGGCCTGGATATCTTGTGTATCTTGCGTGGCCTGGCCTGGATATCTTGTGTAGCTTGCGTGGTTATCTTGCGTAGCTGGCCTGGATATCTTGTGTATCTTGCGTGGTTATCTTGTGTAGCTGGCCTGGATATCTTGTGTATCTTGCGTGGTTATCTTGTGTAGCTGGCCTGGATATCTTGTGTATCTTGCGTGGTTATCTTGTGTAGCTGGCCTGGATATCTTGTGTATCTTGCGTGGTTATCTTGTGTAGCTGGCCTGGATATCTTGTGTATCTTGCGTGGTTATCTTGTTGTTATCTTGTGTAGCTGGCCTGGATATCTTGTGTATCTTGCGTGGTTATCTTGTGTAGCTGGCCTGGATATCTTGTGTATCTTGCGTGGTTATCTTGTGTAGCTGGCCTGGATATCTTGTGTATCTTGCGTGGTTATCTTGTGTAGCTGGCCTGGATATCTTGTGTATCTTGCGTGGTTATCTTGTGTAGCTGGCCTGGATATCTTGTGTATCTTGCGTGGTTATCTTGTGTAGCTGGCCTGGATATCTTGTGTATCTTGCGTGGTTATCTTGTGTAGCTGGCCTGGATATCTTGTGTATCTTGCGTGGTTATCTTGTGTAGCTGGCCTGGATATCTTGTGTATCTTGCGTGGTTATCTTGTGTAGCTGGCCTGGATATCTTGTGTATCTTGCGTGGTTATCTTGTGTAGCTGGCCTGGATATCTTGTGTATCTTGCGTGGTTATCTTGTGTAGCTGGCCTGGATATCTTGTGTATCTTGCGTGGTTATCTTGTGTAGCTGGCCTGGATATCTTGTGTATCTTGCGTGGTTATCTTGTGTAGCTGGCCTGGATATCTTGTGTATCTTGCGTGGTTATCTTGTGTAGCTGGCCTGGATATCTTGTGTATCTTGCGTGGTTATCTTGTGTAGCTGGCCTGGATATCTTGTGTATCTTGCGTGGTTATCTTGTGTAGCTGGCCTGGATATCTTGTGTATCTTGCGTGGTTATCTTGTGTAGCTGGCCTGGATATCTTGTGTATCTTGCCTGGTTATCTTGTGCAGCTGGCCTGGATATCTTGCGTATCTTGCGTGGTTATCTTGTGTAGCTGGCCTGGATATCTTGTGTATCTTGCGTGGTTATCTTGTGTAGCTGGCCTGGATATCTTGCGTATCTTCCGTGGTTATCTTGTGTAGCTGGCCTGGATATCTTGCGTATCTTGCGTGGTTATCTTGTGTAGCTGGCCTGGATATCTTGTGTATCTTGCGTGGTTATCTTGTGTAGCTGGCCTGGATATCTTGTGTATCTTGCGTGGTTATCTTGTGTAGCTGGCCTGGATATCTTGTGTATCTTGCGTGGTTATCTTGTGTAGCTGGCCTGGATATCTTGTGTATCTTGCGTGGTTATCTTTTGTGTATATCTTGTGTATCTTGCGTGGTCATCTTGTGTAGCTGGCCTGGATATCTTGTGTATCTTGCGTGGTTATCTTGTGTAGCTGGCCTGGATATCTTGTGTATCTTGCGTGGTTATCTTGTGTAGCTGGCCTGGATATCTTGTGTATCTTGCGTGGTTATCTTGTGTAGCTGGCCTGGATATCTTGTGTATCTTGCGTGGTTATCTTGTGTAGCTGGCCTGGATATCTTGTGTATCTTGCGTGGTTATCTTGTGTAGCTGGCCTGGATATCTTGTGTATCTTGCGTGGTTATCTTGTGTAGCTGGCCTGGATATCTTGTGTATCTTGCGTGGTTATCTTGTGTAGCTGGCCTGGATATCTTGTGTATCTTGCGTGGTTATCTTGTGTAGCTGGCCTGGATATCTTGTGTATCTTGCGTGGTTATCTTGTGTAGCTGGCCTGGATATCTTGTGTATCTTGCGTGGTTATCTTGTGTAGCTGGCCTGGATATCTTGTGTATCTTGCGTGGTTATCTTGTGTAGCTGGCCTGGATATCTTGTGTATCTTGCGTGGTTATCTTGTGTAGCTGGCCTGGATATCTTGTGTATCTTGCGTGGTTATCTTGTGTAGCTGGCCTGGATATCTTGTGTATCTTGCGTGGTTATCTTGTGTAGCTGGCCTGGATATCTTGTGTATCTTGCGTGGTTATCTTGTGTAGCTGGCCTGGATATCTTGTGTATCTTGCGTGGTTATCTTGTGTAGCTGGCCTGGATATCTTGTGTATCTTGCGTGGTTATCTTGTGTAGCTGGCCTGGATATCTTGTGTATCTTGCGTGGTTATCTTGTGTAGCTGGCCTGGATATCTTGTGTATCTTGCGTGGTTATCTTGTGTAGCTGGCCTGGATATCTTGTGTATCTTGCGTGGTTATCTTGTGTAGCTGGCCTGGATATCTTGTGTATCTTGCGTGGTTATCTTGTGTAGCTGGCCTGGATATCTTGTGTATCTTGCGTGGTTATCTTGTGTAGCTGGCCTGGATATCTTGTGTATCTTGCGTGGTTATCTTGTGTAGCTGGCCTGGATATCTTGTGTATCTTGCGTGGTTATCTTGTGTAGCTGGCCTGGATATCTTGTGTATCTTGCGTGGTTATCTTGTGTAGCTGGCCTGGATATCTTGTGTATCTTGCGTGGTTATCTTGTGTAGCTGGCCTGGATATCTTGTGTATCTTGCGTGGTTATCTTGTGTAGCTGGCCTGGATATCTTGTGTATCTTGCGTGGTTATCTTGTGTAGCTGGCCTGGATATCTTGTGTATCTTGCGTGGTTATCTTGTGTAGCTGGCCTGGATATCTTGTGTATCTTGCGTGGTTATCTTGTGTAGCTGGCCTGGATATCTTGTGTATCTTGCGTGGTTATCTTGTGTAGCTGGCCTGGATATCTTGTGTATCTTGCGTGGTTATCTTGTGTAGCTGGCCTGGATATCTTGTGTATCTTGCTGGCCTGGTATCTTGTGTATCTTGTGGTTATCGTGGGTAGCTGGCCTGGATATCTTGTGTATCTTGCGTGGTTATCTTGTGTAGCTGGCCTGGATATCTTGTGTATCTTGCGTGGTTATCTTGTGTAGCTGGCCTGGATATCTTGTGTATCTTGCGTGGTTATCTTGTGTAGCTGGCCTGGATATCTTGTGTATCTTGCGTGGTTATCTTGTGTAGCTGGCCTGGATATCTTGTGTATCTTGCGTGGTTATCTTGTGTAGCTGGCCTGGATATCTTGTGTATCTTGCGTGGTTATCTTGTGTAGCTGGCCTGGATATCTTGTGTCTTGTGTAGCTGGCCTGGATATCTTGTGTATCTTGCGTGGTTATCTTGTGTAGCTGGCCTGGATATCTTGTGTATCTTGCGTGGTTATCTTGTGTAGCTGGCCTGGATATCTTGTGTATCTTGCGTGGTTATCTTTTGTAGCTGGCCTGGATATCTTGTGTATCTTGCGTGGTTATCTTGTGTAGCTGGCCTGGATATCTTGTGTATCTTGCGTGGTTATCTTGTGTAGCTGGCCTGGATACCTTGTGTATCTTGCGTGGTTATCTTGTGTAGCTGGCCTGGATATCTTGTGTATCTTGCGTGGTTATCTTGTGTAGCTGGCCTGGATATCTTGTGTATCTTGCGTGGTTATCTTGTGTAGCTGGCCTGGATATCTTGTGTATCTTGCGTGGTTATCTTGTGTAGCTGGCATGGATATCTTGTTTATCTTGCTTGGTTATCTTGTGTAGCTGGCCTGGATATCTTGTGTATCTTGCGTGGTTATCTTGTGTAGCTGGCCTGGATATCTTGTGTATCTTGCGTGGTTATCTTGTGTAGCTGGCCTGGATATCTTGTGTATCTTGCGTGGTTATCTTGTGTAGCTGGCCTGGATGTCTTGTGTATCTTGCGTGGTTATCTTGTGTAGCTGGCCTGGATGTCTTGTGTATCTTGCGTGGTTATCTTGTGTAGCTGGCCTGGATGTCTTGTGTATCTTGCGTGGTTATCTTGTGTAGCTGGCCTGGATGTCTTGTGTATCTTGCGTGGTTATCTTGTGTAGCTGGCCTGGATATCTTGTGTATCTTGCGTGGTTATCTTGTGTAGCTGGCCTGGATATCTTGTGTATCTTGCGTGCTTATCTTGTGTAGCTGGCCTGGATATCTTGTGTATCTTGCGTGGTTATCTTGTGTAGCTGGCCTGGATATCTTGTGTATCTTGCGAGGTTATCTTGTGTAGCTGGCCTGGATATCTTGTGTATCTTGCGTGGTTATCTTGTGTAGCTGGCCTGGATATCTTGTGTATCTTGCGTGGTTATCTTGTGTAGCTGGCCTGGATATCTTGTGTATCTTGCCTGGTTATCTTGTGCAGCTGGCCTGGATATCTTGCGTATCTTGCGTGGTTATCTTGTGTAGCTGGCCTGGATATCTTGTGTATCTTGCGTGGTTATCTTGTGTAGCTGGCCTGGATATCTTGTGTGTGTATCTTCCGTGGTTATCTTGTGTAGCTGGCCTGGATATCTTGCGTATCTTGCGTGGTTATCTTGTGTAGCTGGCCTGGATATCTTGTGTATCTTGCGTGGTTATCTTGTGTAGCTGGCCTGGATATCTTGTGTATCTTGCGTGGTTATCTTGTGTAGCTGGCCTGGATATCTTGTGTATCTTGCGTGGTTATCTTGTGTAGCTGGCCTGGATATCTTGTGTATCTTGCGTGGTTATCTTGTGTAGCTGGCCTGGATATCTTGTGTATCTTGCGTGGTTATCTTGTGTAGCTGGCCTGGATATCTTGTGTATCTTGCGTGGTTATCTTGTGTAGCTGGCCTGGATATCTTGTGTATCTTGCGTGGTTATCTTTTGTAGCTGGCCTGGATATCTTGTGTATCTTGCGTGGTTATCTTGTGTAGCTGGCCTGGATAAATTGTGTATCTTGCGTGGTTATCTTGTGTAGCTGGCCTGGATATCTTGTGTATCTTGCGTGGTTATCTTGTGTAGCTCGCCTGGATGTCTTGTGTATCTTGCGTGGTTAACTTGTGTAGCTGGCCTGGATATCTTGTGTATCTTGCGTGGTTATCTTGTGTAGCTGGCCTGGATATCTTGTGTAGCTTGCGTGGTTATCTTGTGTAGCTGGCCTGGATATCTTGTGTATCTTGCGTGGTTATCTTGTGTAGCTGGCCTGGATATCTTGTGTATCTTGCGTGGTTATCTTGTGTAGCTGGCCTGGATATCTTGTGTATCTTGCGTGGTTATCTTGTGTAGCTGGCCTGGATATCTTGTGTATCTTGCGTGGTTATCTTGTGTAGCTGGCCTGGATATCTTGTGTATCTTGCGTGGTTATCTTGTGTAGGTGGCCTGGATATCTTGTGTATCTTGCGTGGTTATCTTGTGTAGCTGGCCTGGATATCTTGTGTATCTTGCGTGGTTATCTTGTGTAGCTGGCCTGGATATCTTGTGTATCTTGCGTGGTTATCTTGTGTAGCTGGCCTGGATATCTTGTGTATCTTGCGTGGTTATCTTGTGTAGCTGGCCTGGATATCTTGTGTATCTTGCGTGGTTATCTTGTGTAGCTGGCCTGGATATCTTGTGTATCTTGCGTGGTTATCTTGTGTAGCTGGCCTGGATATCTTGTGTATCTTGCGTGGTTATCTTGTGTAGCTGGCCTGGATATCTTGTGTATCTTGCGTGGTTATCTTGTGTAGCTGGCCTGGATATCTTGTGTATCTTGCGTGGTTATCTTGTGTAGCTGGCCTGGATATCTTGTGTATCTTGCGTGGTTATCTTGTGTAGCTGGCCTGGATATCTTGTGTATCTTGCGTGGTTATCTTGTGTAGCTGGCCTGGATATCTTGTGTATCTTGCGTGGTTTTCTTGTGTAGCTGGCCTGGATATCTTGTGTATCTTGCGTGGTTATCTTGTGTAGCTGGCCTGGATATCTTGTGTATCTTGCGTGGTTATCTTGTGTAGGTGGCCTGGATATCTTGTGTATCTTGCGTGGTTATCTTGTGTAGCTGGCCTGGATATCTTGTGTATCTTGCGTGGTTATCTTGTGTAGCTGGCCTGGATATCTTGTGTATCTTGCGTGGTTATCTTGTGTAGCTGGCCTGGATATCTTGTGTATCTTGCGTGGTTATCTTGTGTAGCTGGCCTGGATATCTTGTGTATCTTGCGTGGTTATCTTGTGTAGCTGGCCTGGATATCTTGTGTATCTTGCGTGGTTATCTTGTGTAGGTGGCCTGGATATCTTGTGTATCTTGCGTGGTTATCTTGTGTAGCTGGCCTGGATATCTTTTGTATCTTGCGTGGTTATCTTGTGTAGCTGGCCTGGATATCTTGTGTATCTTGCGTGGTTATCTTGTCTAGCTGGCCTGGATATCTTGTGTATCTTGCGTGGTTATCTTGTGTAGCTGGCCTGGATATCTTGTGTATCTTGCGTGGTTATCTTGTGTAGCTGGCCTGGATATCTTGTGTATCTTGCGTGGTTATCTTGTGTAGGTGGCCTGGATATCTTGTGTATCTTGCGTGGTTATCTTGTGTAGCTGGCCTGGATATCTTGTGTATCTTGCGTGGTTATCTTGTGTAGCTGGCCTGGATATCTTGTGTATCTTGCGTGGTTATCTTGTGTAGCTGGCCTGGATATCTTGTGTATCTTGCGTGGTTATCTTGTGTAGCTGGCCTGGATATCTTGTGTATCTTGCGTGGTTATCTTGTGTAGCTGGCCTGGATATCTTGTGTATCTTGCGTGGTTATCTTGTGTAGCTGGCCTGGATATCTTGTGTATCTTGCGTGGTTATCTTGTGTAGCTGGCCTGGATATCTTGTGTATCTTGCGTGGTTATCTTGTGTAGCTGGCCTGGATATCTTGTGTATCTTGCGTGGTTATCTTGTGTAGCTGGCCTGGATATCTTGTGTATCTTGCGTGGTTATCTTGTGTAGCTGGCCTGGATATCTTGTGTATCTTGCCTGGTTATCTTGTGCAGTCTTTACAGCTTCTCCTGTACATTCTTACTGCTTGTTTATCCTACTGTACTCCACTTTCTTACTGCTTGTTTATCCTACTGTACTCCACTTTCTTACTGCTTGTTTATCCTACTGTACTACACTTTCTTACTGCTTGTGTATGCTACTGTACTACACTTTCTTACTGCTTGTTTATCCTACTGTACTCCACTTTCTTACTGCTTGTTTATCCTACTGTACTACACTTTCTTACTGCTTGTTTATCCTACTGTACTACACTTTCTTACTGCTTGTTTATGCTACTGTACTACACTTTCTTACTGCTTGTTTATCCTACTGTACTACACTTTCTTACTGCTTGTTTATCCTACTGTACTACACTTTCTTACTGCTTGTGTATGCTACTGTACTACACTTTCTTACTGCTTGTTTATGTTACTGTACTCCACTTTCTTACTGCTTGTTTATGTTACTGTACTCCACTTTCTTACTGCTTGTTTATCCTACTGTACTCCACTTTCTTACTGCTTGTTTATCCTACTGTACTCCACTTTCTTACTGCTTGTTTATGCTTCTGTACTACACTTTCTTACTGCTTGTTTATGCTTCTGTACTACACTTTCTTACTGCTTGTTTATGTTACTGTACTCCACTTTCTTACTGCTTGTTTATGTTACTGTACTCCACTTTCTTACTGCTTGTTTATGTTACTCTACTCCACTTTCTTACTGCTTGTTTATCCTACTGTACTCCACTTTCTTACTGCTTGTTTATGCTACTGTACTACACTTTCTTACTGCTTGTTTATGTTACTGTACTCCACTTTCTTACTGCTTGTTTATCCTACTGTACTCCACTTTCTTACTGCTTGTTTATCCTACTGTACTCCACTTTCTTACTGCTTGTTTATGCTACTGTACTCCACTTTCTTACTGCTTGTTTATGCTACTGTACTCCACTTTCTTACTGCTTGTTTATGCTAGTGTACTCCACTTTCTTACTGCTTGTTTATCCTACTGTACTCCACTTTCTTACTGCTTGTTTATGCTTCTGTACTCCACTTTCTTACTGCTTGTTTATGCTTCTGTACTCCACTTTCTTACTGCTTGTTTATGCTTCTGTACTCCACTTTTTTACTGCTTGTTTATGCTTCTGTACTCCACTTTCTTACTGCTTGTTTATGCTTCTGTACTCCACTTTCTTACTGCTTGTTTATGCTTCTGTACTCCACTTTCTTACTGCTTGTTTATGCTACTGTACTCCACTTTCTTACTGCTTGTTTATGCTTCTGTACTCCACTTTCTTACTGCTTGTTTATCCTACTGTACTCCACTTTCTTACTGCTTGTTTATGCTTCTGTACTACACTTTCTTACTGCTTGTTTATCCTACTGTACTCCACTTTCTTACTGCTTGTTTATGCTTCTGTACTCCACATTCTTACTGCTTGTTTATCCTACTGTACTACACTTTCTTACTGCTTGTTTATGCTTCTGTACTCCACTTTCTTACTGCTTGTTTATGCTTCTGTACTCCACTTTCTTACTGCTTGTTTATGCTTCTGTACTACACTTTCTTACTGCTTGTTTATGCTTCTGTACTCCACTTTCTTACTGCTTGTTTATGCTTCTGTACTCCACTTTCTTACTGCTTGTTTATGCTACTGTACTCCACTTTCTTACTGCTTGTTTATGCTTCTGTACTCCACTTTCTTACTGCTTGTTTATGCTACTGTACTCCACTTTCTTACTGCTTGTTTATGCTTCTGTACTCCACTTTCTTACTGCTTGTTTATCCTACTGAATTCCACTTTCTTACTGCTTGTTTATGCTTCTGTACTACACTTTCTTACTGCTTGTTTATCCTACTGTACTCCACTTTCTTACTGCTTGTTTATGCTTCTGTACTCCACTTTCTTACTGCTTGTTTATCCTACTGTACTACACTTTCTTACTGCTTGTTTATGCTTCTGTACTCCACTTTCTTACTGCTTGTTTATGCTTCTGTACTCCACTTTCTTACTGCTTGTTTATGCTTCTGTACTACACTTTCTTACTGCTTGTTTATGCTTCTGTACTCCACTTTCTTACTGCTTGTTTATGCTTCTGTATTCCACTTTCTTACTGCTTGTTTATGCTTCTGTACTCCACTTTCTTACTGCTTGTTTATGCTACTGTACTCCACTTTCTTACTGCTTGTTTATGCTTCTGTACTACACTTTCTTACTGCTTGTTTATGCTTCTGTACTCCACTTTCTTACTGCTTGTTTATGCTACTGTACTCCACTTTCTTACTGCTTGTTTATCTTCTCTGCCCCACTTTTTTACTACTCCAGTGAGGATCTTTCCCACCTCTTTATAAAGATCTCTCCAATAATGGAGTTTGTTTTACAGCGACTCTCTGCTCACACTTCCATTCATTCCCACATTCTCCAGGTTATTTAAATGTATTATAATTTAGTCACTGGTGTCTAGTGGTTCTCCATGTTCACTCTCCTCCATGTTCACTCTCCTCCATGTTCACTCTCCTCCATGTTCTCTCTCCTCCATGTTCACTCTCCTCCATGCTCACTCTCCTCCAAGTTCACTCTCCTCCATGTTCACTCTCCTCCATGTTCACTCTCCTCCATGTTCACTCTCCTCCAAGTTCACTCTCCTCCATGTTCACTCTCCTCCATGTTCACTCTCCTCCATGTTCACTCTCCTCCATGTTCTCTCTCCTCCATGTTCACTCTCCTCCATGTTCACTCTCCTCCATGTTCTCTCTCCTCCATGTTCACTCTCCTCCATGCTCACTCTCCTCCAAGTTCACTCTCCTCCATGTTCACTCTCCTCCATGTTCACTCTCCTCCATGTTTACTCTCCTCCATGTTCACTCTCCTCCATGTTCACTCTCCTCCAAGTTCACTCTCCTCCACGTTCACTCTCCTCCATGTTCACTCTCCTCTATGTCCACTCTCCTCCACGTTCACTCTCCTCCATGTTCACTCTCCTCCATGTTCACTCTCCTCCATGTTCACTCTCCTCCATGTCCACTCTCCTCCATGTTCGCTCTCCTCCATGTTCACTCTCCTCCATGTTCACTCTCCTCCATGTCCACTCTCCTCCATGTTCACTCTCCTCCATGTTCACTCACCTCCATGTTCACTCTCCTCCATGTCCACTCTCCTCCAAGTTCACTCACCTCCATATTCACTCTCCTCCATGTCCACTCTCCTCCATGTTCACTCTCCTCCATGTTCACTCTCCTCCATGTTCACTCTCCTCCATGTTCACTCTCCTCCATGTTCACTCACCTCCATATTCACTCTCCTCCATGTCCACTCTCCTCCATGTCCACTCTCTTCCATGTTCACTCTCCTCCATGTTCACTCTCTTCCATGTTCACTCTCCTCCATGTTCACTCTCCTCCATGTTCACTCTCCTCCATGTTCACTCTCCTCCATGTTCACTCTCCTCCATGTTCACTCTCCTCCATGTTCACTCTCCTCCATGTTCACTCTCCTCCATGTTCACTCTCCTCCATGTTCACTCTCCTCCATGTTCACTCTCCTCCATGTTCACTCTCCTCCATGTTCACTCTCCTCCATGTCCACTCTCCTCCATGTTCACTCTCCTCCATGTTCACTCTCCTCCATGTTCACTCTCCTCCATGTTCACTCTCCTCCATGTTCACTCTCCTCCATGTTCACTCTCCTCCATGTTCACTCTCCTCCATGTTCACTCTCCTCCATGTTCACTCTCCTCCATGTTCGCTCTCCTCCATGTTCACTCTCCTCCATGTTCACTCTCCTCCATGTTCACTCTCCTTCATGTTGACTCTCCTCCATGTTCACTCTCCTCCATGTCCACTCTCCTCCATGTTCACTCTCCTCCATGTTCACTCTCCTCCATGTTCACTCTCCTCCATGTTCACTCTCCTCCATGTTCACTCTCCTCCATGTTCACTCTCCTCCATGTTCACTCTCTTCCATGTTCACTCTCCTCCATGTTCACTCTCCTCCATGTTCACTCTCCTCCATGTTCACTCCTCCATGTTCACTCCTCCATGTTCACTCCTCCAAGTTCAATCTTCCATGTTCACTCCTCCATGTTCACTCTCCTCCATGTTCACTCTCCTCCATGTTCACTCTCCTCCATGTTCACTCTCCTCCATGTTCACTCTCTTCCATGTTCACTCTCTTCAATGTTCACTCTCTTCCATGTTCACTCTCCCCTATGTTCACTCTCTTCCATGTTCACTCTCCTCCATGTTCACTCTCTTCCATGTTCACTCTCCTCCATGTTCACTCTCTTCCATGTTCACTCTCCTCCATGCTCACTCTCCTCCATGTTCACTCTACTCCATATTCACTCTACTCCATGTTCACTCTCCTCCATGTTCTCTCCTCCATGTTCACTGCTCCATGTTCACTCTCCTCCATGTTCACTCTCCTCCATGTTCACTCTCCTCCATGTTCAATCCTCCATGTTCACTCTCCTCCATGTTCACTCCTCCATGTTCAATCCTCCATGTTCACTCCTCCATGTTCACTCCTCCATGTTCACTCCTCCATGTTCACTCCTCCATGTTAACTCCATGTTCACTCCTCCATGTTCACTCCTCTATGCTCACTCCACCATGTTCACTCCTCCATGTTCACTCCTCCATGTTCACTCCTCCATGTTTACTCTCCTCCATGTTCACTCTCCTCCTTGTTCACTCTCCTCCATGTTCACTCTACTCAATGTTCACTCTCCTCCATGTTCACTCCTCCATGTTCACTCCTCCATGTTCATTCTCCTCCATGTTCACTCTCCTCCATGTTCACTCTCCTCCATGTTCACTCCTCCATGTTCACTCCTCCATGTTCACTCCTCCATGTTCACTCCTCCATGTTCACTCCTCCATGTTCACTCCTCCATGTTCACTCCTCCATGTTCACTCCTCCATGTTCACTCTCCTCCATGTTCACTCCTCCATGTTCACTCCTCCATGTTCACTCCTCCATGTTCACTCCTCCATGTTCACTCCTCCATGTTCACTCCTCCATGTTCACTCCTCCATGTTCACTCCTCCATGTTCACTCTCCATGTTCACTCTCCTTCATGTTCACTCTCCTCCATGTTCAGTCTCCTCCATGTTCAATCTCCTCCATGTCCACTCCTCTATGTTCACTCCTCCATGTTCACTCCTCCATGTTCACTCCATGTTCACTCCTCTATGTTCACTCCTCCATGTTCACTCCTCCATGTTCACCCCTCCATGTGCACTCCTCCATGTTCACTCTTCCATGTTTACTCCTCCATGTTCGCTCTCCTCCATGTTCACTCCTCCATGTTCACTCCTCCATGTTCATTCCTCCATGTTCACTCCATGTTCACTCCTCCATGTTCACTCTCCTCTATGTTCACTTCGCCATTTTCACTCCTCCATGTTCACTCCTCCATGTTCACTCCTCCATGTTCACTCCTCCATGTTCACTCCTCCATGTTCACTCCTCCATGTTCACTCCTCCATGTTCACTCCTCCATGTTCACTCTCCTCCATGTTCACTCTCCTCCATGTTCACTCTCCTTCATGTTCACTCTCCTCCATGTTCACTCTCCTCCATGTTCACTCTCCTCCATGTTCACTTCTCCATTTTCACTCCTCCATGTTCACTCCTCCATGTTCACTCCTCCATGTTCACTCCTCCATGTTCACTCCTCCATGTTCACTCTCCTCCATGTTCACTCCTCCATGTTCACTCCTCCATGTTCACTCCTCCATGTTCACTCCATGTTCACTCCTCCATGTTCACTCCTCCATTTTCACTCCTCCATGTTCACTCCTCCATCTTCACTCCTCCATATTCACTCCTCCATGTTCACTTCTCAATGTTCACTCTCCTCCATGTTCACTCCTCCATGTTCACTCCTCCACGTTCACTTCTTTATGTTCACTCTCCTCCATGTTCACTCCTCCATGTTCCCTCCTCCATGTTCACCCCCTCCATGTTCACTCCTCCATGTTCACTCCTCCATGTTCACTCTTCCATGTTCACTCTCCTGTACATTCACTCCTCCATGATCACTCCTCCATGTTCATTCCTCCATGTTCAATCCTCCATGTTCACTCTCTCCATGTTCACTCCTCCATGTTCACTCCTCCATGTTCACTCCTCCATGTTCACTCCTCCATGTTCACTCCTCCATGTTCACTCCTCCATGTTCACTCCTCCATGTTCACTCCTCCATGTTCACTCTCCTCCATGTTCACTCTCCTCCGTGTTCACTCCTCCATGTTCACTCCTCCATGTTCATTCCTCCATGTTCACTCTCCTCCATGTTCACTCTCTTCCATGTTCACTCTCCTCCATGCTCACTCTCCTCCATGTTCACTCTACTCTATGTTCACTCTACTCCACGTTCACTCTCCTCCATGTTCTCTCCTCCATGTTCACTGCTCCATGTTCACTCCCCTCCATGTTCACTCTCCTCCATGTTCACTTTCCTCCATGTTCACTTCTCCATGTTCACTCCTCCATGTTCACTCCTCCATGTTCACTCCTCCATGTTCACTCCTCCATGTTCACTCCTCCATGTTCACTCCTCCATGTTCACTCCTACATGTTCACTCCTCCATGTTCACTCCTCCATGTTCACTCCTCCATGTTTACTCCTCCATGTTTAATCCATGTTCACTCCTCCATGTTCACTCTCCTAAATGTTCACTCTCCTCAATGTTCACTCTCCTCCATGTTCACTCTCCTCCATGTTCGCTCTCCTCCATGTTCACTCCTCCATGTTCACTCTCCTCCATGTTCACTTCTCCATGATCACTCCTCCATGTTCACTCTTCCATGTTCACTCCTCCATGTTCACTCCTCCATGTTCACTCTCCTCCATGTTCACTCCTCTACGTTCACTCCTCCATGTTCACTCCTCCATGTTCACTCCTCCATGTTCACTCCTCCATGTTCACTCCTCCATATTCACTCTCCTCCATGATCATTCTCCTCCATGTTCACTCTCCTCCATGTTCACTCTCCCACCATGTTCACTCTCCCACCATGTTCACTCTCCCACCATGTTCACTCTCCCACCATGTTCACTCTCCCACCATGTTCACTCTTCCACCATGTTCACTCTTCCACCATGTTCACTCTCCCACCATGTTCATTCCATGTTCATTCCATGTTCATTCCCACCATGTTCACTCCTCCATGTTCACTCTTCCATGTTCTCCTCCATGTTCACATGTTCACTCTCCATGTTCACTCCTCCATGTTCACTCCTCCATGTTCACTCTCTCCATGTTCACTCTCCTCCATGTTCACTCCTCCATGTTCACTCCTCCATCCATGTTCACTGTTCACTCCTCCATGTTCACTCTCCTCGATGTTCACTCCTCTACGTTCACTCCTCCATGTTCACTCCTCCATGTTCACTCCATGTTCACTCCTCCATGTTCACTCCTCCATGTTCACTCCTCCATGTTCACTCCATATTCACTCCTCCATGTTCACTCTCCTCCATATTCACTCTTCCATGTTCACTCCTCCATGTTCACTCCATGTTCACTCCTCCATGTTCATTCCTCCATGTTCACTCCTCCATGTTCACCCATCCATGTGCACTCCTCCATGTTCACTCCTCCATGTTCACTCCTCCATGTTCACTCCTCCATGTTCACTCCTCCATGTTCACTCCTCCATGTTCACTCCTCCATGTTCACTCCTCCATGTTCACTCCTCCATGTTCACTCTCCTCCATGTTCACTCCTCCATGTTCACTCCTCCATGTTGACACTTCCATGTTCACTCCTTCCTCCTCCATGTTCAATCCTCCATGTTCACTCCATGTTCACTCCTCCATGTTCACTCCTCCATGTTCACTCCTCCATGTTCACTCCTCCATGTTCACTCCTCCATGTTCACTCCTCCATGTTCACTCCATGTTGACTCCTCCATGTTCACTCCTCAATGTTCACTCCTTCATGTTCACTCTCTCCATGTTCACTCTCCATGTTCACTCCATGTTCACTCCTCCATGTTCACTCTCTCCATGTTCACTCCTCCATGTTCACTCCTCCATGTTCACTCCTCCATGTTCACTCCTCCATGTTCACTCCTCCATGTTCACTCCTCCATGTTCCTCCATGTTCACTCCTCCATGTTCACTCCTCCATGTTCACTCACTCTCCATGTTCACTCTCTCCATGTTCACTCCTCCATGTTCACTCCTCCATGTTCACTCCTCCATGTTCACTCCTCTAAGTTCACTCCTCCATGTTCATGTTCACTCCTCCATGTTCACTCCTCCATGTTCACTCCTCCATGTTCACTCTCCTCCATGTTCACTCTCCTCCATGTTCACTCCTCCATGTTCACTCCTCCATGTTCACTCCTGTTCTTCACTCCTCCATACTCACTCCTCTACGTTCACTCCTCCATGTTCACTCCTCCATGTTCACTCCATGTTCACTCCTCCATGTTCGCTCTCCTCCATGTTCACTCCTCCATGTTCACTCTCCCCCATGTTCACTCCTCCATGTTCACTCCTCCATGTTCACTCCTCCATGTTCACTCCTCCATGTTCACTCCTCCATGTTCACTCTCCTCCATGTTCACTCTCCTCCATGTTCACTCCTCCATGTTCACTCCTCCATGTTCACTCCTCCATGTTCACTCTCCTCCATGTTCACTCTCCTCCATGTTCACTCTCCTCCATGTTCACTCTCCTCCATGTTCACTCTAATCCATGTTCACTCCTCGATGTTCACTCCTCCATGTTCGCTCCTCCATGTTCACTCCTCCATGTTCACTCCTCCATGTTAACTCCATGTTCACTCTTCCATGTTCACTCCTCTATTCTCACTCCACCATGTACACTCCTCCATGTTCACTCCTCCATGTTCACTCCTCCATGTTCACTCTCCTCCATGTTCACTCCTCCATGTTCAATCCTCCATGTTCACTCTCTCCATGTTCACTCCTCCATGTTCACTCTTCTCCATGTTCACTCCTCCATGTTCACCTTTCCGTTTTCACTCCTCAATGTTCACTCCTCCATGTTCACTCTCCTCCAAATTCACTCTCCTCCGTGTTCACTCCTCCATGTTCACTCCTCCATGTTCATTCCTCCATGTTCACTCTCCTCCATGTTCACTCTCTTCCATGTTCACTCCTCCATGTTCACCCCCTCCATGTTCACTCCTCCATGTTCACTCCTCCATGTTCACTCTTCCATGTTCACTCTCCTGTACATTCACTCCTCCATGATCACTCCTCCATGTTCATTCCTCCATGTTCAATCCTCCATGTTCACTCTCTCCATGTTCACTCCTCCATGTTCACTCTTCTCTATGTTCACTCCTCCATGTTCACTCCTCCATGTTCACCCCTACGTTTTCACTCCTCAATGTTCACTCCTCCATGCTCACTCCTCCATGTGTTCAATCCTCCATGTTCACTCTCCTCCATGTTCACTCCTCCATGTTCAATCCTCCATGTTCACTCCTCCATGTTCACTCCTCCATGTTCATTCCTCCATGTTCACTCCTCCATGTTCACTCCTCCATGTTCACTCTCCTCCATGTTCACTCCTCCATGTTCATGTTTCACTCCTCCATGTTCACTCCTCCATGTTCACTCCTCCATGTTCACTCCTCCATGTTCACTCCTCCATGTTCACTCCTCCATGTTCACTCCATCCTCCATGTTCACTCCTCCATGTTCACTCACTCCTCCATGTTCACTCCTCCATGTTCACTCCTCCATGTGTTCACTCCTCCATGTTCACTCTTCACTCCTCCATGTTCACTCCTCCATGTTCACTCTCCATGTTCTCCCATCCATGTTCACTCCTCCAGGTTCACTCCTCCATGTTCACTCCTCCATGTTCACTCCTCCATGATCACTCCTCCATGTTCACTCTTCTCCATGTTCACTCCTCCATGTTCACTCCTCCATGTTCACTCTCCTCCATGTTCACTCCTCCATGTTCACTCTCCTCCAAGCTCACTCTCCTCCATGTTCACTCTCCTCCATGTTCACACCTCCATGTTCACTCCTCCATGTTCACTCCTCCATGTTC
This sequence comes from Cherax quadricarinatus, assembly GCF_038502225.1. Lineage (NCBI taxonomy): Eukaryota > Metazoa > Arthropoda > Malacostraca > Decapoda > Parastacidae > Cherax > Cherax quadricarinatus. The sequence continues at coordinate 63,085,394 of NC_091297.1, forward strand.
ACTCTCCTCCATGTTCTCTCCTCCATGTTCACTCCTCCATGTTCACTCCTCCATGTTCACTCTCTCCATGTTCACTCTACTCCATATTCACTCTACTCCATGTTCACTCTCCTCCATGTTCTCTCCTCCATGTTCACTGCTCCATGTTCACTCTCCTCCATGTTCACTCTCCTCTATGTTCACTCTCCTCCATGTTCACTTCTCCATGTTCACTCCTCCATGTTCACTCCTCCATGTTCACTCCTCCATGTTCACTCCTCCATGTTCACTCCTCAATGTTCACTCCTCCATGTTCACTCCTCCATGTTCACTCCATGTTCACTCCTCCATGTTCACTCCTCCATGTTCACTCCTTCATATTCACTCCTCCATGTTCACTCTCCTCCATGTTCACTCTCCTCCATGTTCACTCTCCTCCATGTTCACTCTCCTCCATGTTCACTCCTCCATGTTCACTCCATGTTCACTCCTCCATGTTCATTCCTCCATGTTCACTCCTCCATGTTCACCCATCCATGTGCACTCCTCCATGTTCACTCCTCCATGTTCACTCCTCCATGTTCGCTCTCCTCCATGTTCACTCCTCCATGTTCACTCTCCCCCATGTTCACTCCTCCATGTTCACTCCATATTCACTCGTCCATGTTCACTCCTTCATGTTCACTCCTCCATGTTTACTCCTGCATGTTCACTCCTTCATGTTCACTCCTCCATGTTCACTCCTCCATGTTCTCTCCTCTATGTTCACTCCTCCATGTTCACTCCTCCATGTTCAATCCTCCATGTTCACTCCTCCATGTTCAATCCTCCATGTTCACTCCATGTTCACTCCTCCATGTTCACTCTCCTCCATGTTCACTCCTCTACGTTCACTCCTCCATGTTCACTCCTCCATGTTCACTCCTCCATGTTCACTCCTCCATGTTCACTCCTCCATGTTCACTCCTCCATGTTCACTCCTCCATGTTCAATCCTCCACGTTCACTCTCCTCCATGTTCACTCCTCCATGTTCACTCTTCTCCATGTTCACTCCTCCATGTTCACTCCTCCATGTTCACCTCTCCGTTTTCACTCCTCAATGTTCACTCCTCCATGCTCACTCCTCCATGTTCAATCCTCCATGTTCACTCTCCTCCATGTTCACTCGTCCATGTTCACTCCTCCATGTTCACTCTCCCCCATGTTCACTCCTCCATGATCACTCCTCCATGTTCACTCTTCCATGTTCACTCCTCCATGTTCACTCCTCCATGTTCACTCTCGCCCATGTTCACTCCTCCATGTTCACTCCTCCATGTTCACTCCATGTTCACTTCTCCATGTTCACTCTCCTCCATGTTCACTCTTCTACGTTCACTCCTCCATGTTCACTCCTCCATGTTCACTCCATGTTCACTCCTCCATGTTCACTCCTCCATGTTCACTCCTCCATGTTCACTCTCCTCCATGTTCACTCTCCTCCATGTTCAGTCTCCTCCATGTTCACTCTCCTCCATGTTCACTCTCCTCCATGTTCACTCTCCTCCATGCTCACTCCTCCATGTTCACTCCTCCATGTTCACTCCTCCATGTTCAATCCTCCATATTCACTCCTCCATGTTCACTCTCCTCCGTGTTTACTCCTCCATGTTCACTGCTCCATGTTCACTCTGCTTCATGTTCACTCCTCCATGTTCACGCCTCCATTTTCACTCCTCCATGTTCACTCCTCAATGTTCACTCCTCCATGTTCACTCCTCCATGTTCACTTCTCCATGTTCACTCTCCTCCATGTTCACTCCTCCATGTTCACTCCTCCATGTTCACTCCTCCATGTTCACTCTCCTCCATGTTCACTCTCCTCCAAGTTCACTCTCATCCATGTTCACTCCTCCATGTTCACTCCTCCATGTTCACTCCTCCATGTTCACTCTCCTCCATGTTCACTCTCCTCCATGTTCACTCTCCTCCAAGCTCACTCTCCTCCATGTTCACTCTACTCCATGTTCACTCTACTCCATGTTCACTCTCCTCCATGTTCTCTCCTCCATGTTCACTCCTCCATGTTCACTCTCCTCCATGTTCACTCCTCCATGTACACTCCTCCATGTTCATTCCTCCAAGTTCACTCCATGTTCACTCCTCCATGTTCACTCTCCTCCATGTTCACTTCTCCATTTTCACTCCTCCATGTTCACTCCTCCATGTTCACTCCTCCATGTTCACTCCTCCATGTTCACTCCTCCATGTTCACTCCTCCATGTTCACTCTCCTCCAAGTTCACTCTCCTCCATGTTCACTCCTCCATGTTCACTCCTCCATGTTCACTCCTCCATGTTCACTCTCCTCCATGTTCACTCTCCTCCATGTTCACTCTACTCCATGTTCACTCTCCTCCATGTTCTGTCCTCCATGTTCACTCCTCCATGTTCACTCTACTCCATGTTCACTCCTCCATGTTCACTCCTCCATGTTCACTCCTCCATGTTCACTCCATGGTCACTCCTCCATGTTCACTCTCCTCCATGTTCACTTCTCCATGTTCACTCCTCCATGTTCACTCCTCCATGTTCACTCCTCCATGTTCACTCCTCCATGTTTACTCCTCCATGTTTAATCCATGTTCACTCCTCCATGTTCACTCCTCCATGTTCACTCCTTCATATTCACTCCTCCATGTTCACTCTCCTCCATGTTCACTCTCCTCCATGTTCACTCTCCTCCATGTTCACTCTCCTCCATGTTCGCTCTCCTCCATGTTCACTCGTCCATGTTCACTCGTCAATGTTCACTCGTCCATGTTCACTCTCCCCCATGTTCACTCCTCCATGATCACTCCTCCATGTTCACTCTTCCATGTTCACTCCTCCATGTTCACTCTTCCATGTTCACTCTCCTAAATGTTCACTCCTCTACGTTCACTCCTCCATGTTCACTCGTCCATGTTCACTCTCCCCCATGTTCACTCCTCCATGATCACTCCTCCATCTTCACTCTTCCATGTTCACTCCTCCATGTTCACTCCTCCATGTTCACTCCTCCATGTTCACTCCTCCATGTTCACTCCTCCATGTTCACTCCTCCATGTTCACTCCATGTTCACTCCACCATGTTCACTCCTCCATGTTCACTCCTCCATATTCACTCCTCCATGTTCACTCTCCTCCATGTTCACCCTCCTCCATGTTCACTCTCCTCCATGTTCACTCTCCTCCATGTTCACTCCTCCATGTTCACTCCATGTTCACTCCTCCATGTTCACTCCTCAATGTTCTCTCCTCCATGTTCACCCCTCCATGTGCTCTCCTCCATGTTCACTCCTCCATGTTCACTCCTCCATCTTTGCTCTCCTCCATACTCACTCCTCCATGTTCACTCGTCCATGTTCACTCCTCCATGTTCACTCTCCCTCATGTTCACTCCTCCATGTTCACTCCTCCATGTTCACTCTTCCATGTTCACTCCTCCATGTTCACTCCTCCATGTTCACTCTCCTCCATGTTCACTCCTCTACGTTCTCTTCTCCATGTTCACTCCTCAATGTTCACTCCATGTTCACTCCTCCATGTTCACTCCTCAATGTTCTCTCCTCCATGTTCACCCCTCCATGTGCTCTCCTCCATGTTCACTCCTCCATGTTCACTCCTCCATCTTTGCTCTCCTCCATACTCACTCCTCCATGTTCACTCGTCCATGTTCACTCCTCCATGTTCACTCTCCCTCATGTTCACTCCTTCATGTTCACTCCTCCATGTTCACTCCTCCATATTCACTCCTCCATGTTCACTCCTCCATCATTGCTCTCCTCCATACTCACTCCTCTACGTTCACTCCTCCATGTTCACTCCTCCATGTTCACTCCATGTTCACTCCTCCATGTTCACTCCTCCATGTTCACTCCTCCATATTCACTCCTCCATGTTCACTCTCCTCCATGTTAATCCTGCTCCATGTTCACTCTCCTCCATGTTCACTCTCCTCCATGTTCACTCCTCCATGTTCACTCCATGTTCACTCCTCCATGTTCACTCCTCAATGTTCTCTCCTCTATGTTCACCCCTACATGTGCTCTCCTCCATGTTCACTCCTCCATGTTCACTCCTCCATCTTTGCTCTCCTCCATACTCACTCCTCCATGTTCACTCGTCCATGTTCACTCCTCCATGTTCACTCTCCCTCATGTTCACTCCTCCATGTTCACTCCTCCATGTTCACTCTTCCATGTTCACTCCTCCATGTTCACTCCTCCATGTTCACTCTCCTCCATGTTCACTCCTCTACGTTCTCTCCTCCATGTTCACTCCTCAATGTTCACTCCATGTTCACTCTCCTCCATGTTCACTCTCCTCCAAGTTCACTCTCCTCCATGTTCACACCTCCATGTTCACTCCTCCATGTTCACTCCTCCATGTTCACTCTCCTCCATGTTCACTCTCCTCCATGTTCACCCTCCTCCATGTTCACTCTCCTCCATGTTCACTCTCCTCCATGTTCACTCCTCCATGTTCACTCCTCCATGTTCACTCTCCTCCATGTTCACTCCTCCATGTTCACTCCTCCATGTTCATTCCTCCATGTTCACTCCTCCATGTTCATTCCTCCAAGTTCACTCCATGTTCACTCCTCCATGTTCACTCTCCTCCATGTTCACTCCTCCATTTTCACTCCTCCATGTTCACTCCTCCATGTTCACTCCTCCATGTTCACTCCTCCATGTTCACTCCTCCATGTTCACTCTCCTCCAAGTTCACTCTCCTCCATGTTCACTCCTCCATGTTCACTTTTCCATGTTCACTCCTCCATGTTCACTCTCCTCCATGTTCACTCTCTTCCATATTCACTCTACTCCATGTTCACTCTCCTCCATGTTCTGTTCTCCATGTTCACTCCTCCATGTTCACTCTACTCCATGTTCACTCCTCCATGTTCACTCCTCCATGTTCACTCCTCCATGTTCACTCCATGGTCACTCCTCCATGTTCACTCTCCTCCATGTTCCATGTTCACTTCACTCCTCCATGTTTACTTCTCCATGTTCACTCCTCCATGTTCACTCCTCCATGTTCACTCTCCTCCACGTTCACTCCTCCATGTTCTCTCGTCCATGTTCACTCCTCCATGTTCACTCCTTCATATTCACTCCTCCATGTTCACTCTCCTTCATGTTCACTCTCCTCCATGTTCACTCTCCTCCATGTTCACTCTCCTCCATGTTCGCTCTCCTCCATGTTCACTCGTCCATGTTCACTCGTCCATGTTCACTCGTCCATGTTCACTCTCCCCCATGTTCAATCCTCCATGATCACTCCTCCATGTTCACTCTTCCATGTTCACTCCTCCATGTTCACTCTTCCATGTTCACTCTCCTAAATGTTCACTCCTCTACGTTCACTCCTCCATGTTCACTCGTCCATGTTCACTCTCCCCCATGTTCACTCCTCCATGATCACTCCTCCATCTTCACTCTTCCATGTTCACTCCTCCATGTTCACTCCTCCATGTTCACTCTCGTACATGTTCACTCCTCTACGTTCACTCCTCCATGTTCACTCCTCCATGTTCACTCCATGTTCACTCCACCATGTTCACTCCTCCATGTTCACTCCTCCATATTCACTCCTCCATGTTCACTCTCCTCCATGTTCACCCTCCTCCATGTTCACTCTCCTCCATGTTCACTCTCCTCCATGTTCACTCCTCCATGTTCACTCCATGTTCACTCCTCCATGTTCACTCCTCAATGTTCTCTCCTCCATGTTCACCCCTCTATGTGCTCTCCTCCATGTTCACTCCTCCATGTTCACTCCTCCATCTTTGCTCTCCTCCATACTCACTCCTCCATGTTCACTCGTCCGTGTTCACTCCTCCATGTTCACTCTCCTTCATGTTCACTCCTCCATGTTCACTCCTCCATGTTCACTCTTCCATGTTCACTCCTCCATGTTCACTCCTCCATGTTCGCTCTCCTCCATGTTCACTCCTCTACGTTCACTCCTCCATGTTCACTCCTCAATGTTCACTCCATGTTCACTACTCCATGTTCACTCCTCCATGTTCGCTCTCCTCCATGTTCACTCCTCCATGTTCACTCTCCCCCATGTTCACTCCTCCATGTTCACTCCTCCATGTTCGCTCTCCTCCATGTTCACTCGTCCATGTTCACTCGTCCATGTTCACTCCTCCATGTTCACTCTCCCCCATGTTCACTCCTCCATGATCACTCCTCCATGTTCACTCTTCCATGTTCACTCCTCCATGTTCAATCCTCCATATTCACTCCATGTTCACTCTCCTCCGTGTTTACTCCTCCATGTTCACTCTCACTCATGTTCACTCCTCCATGTTCACTCCTCCATGTTCACTCCTCCATGTTCACTCTCCTCCATGTTCACTCCTCCATGTTCACCCTCCTCCATGTTCACTCTCCTCCATGTTCACTCTCCTCCATGTTCACTCCTCCATGTTCACTCCTCAATGTTCTCTCCTCCATGTTCACCCCTCCGTGTGCTCTCCTCCATGTTCACTCATCTATGTTCACTCCTCCATCTTTGCTCTCCTCCATACTCACTCCTCCATGTTCACTCGTCCATGTTCACTCCTCCATGTTCACTCTCCCTCATGTTCACTCCTCCATGTTCACTCCTCCATGTTCACTCCTCCATGTTCACTCCTCCATCTTTGCTCTCCTCCATACTCACTCCTCAACGTTCACTCCTCCATGTTCACTCCTCCATGTTCACTCCATGTTCACTGCTCCATGTTCACTCCATGTTCACTCCTCCATGTTCACTCCTCAATGTTCTCTCCTCCATGTTCACCCCTCCATGTGATCTCCTCCATGTTCAATCCTCCATGTTCACTCCTCCATGTTCACTCTCCTCCATGTTCACTCCTCCATGTTCACTCCTCCATGTTCACTCTCCTCCATGTTCACTCCTCCATGTTCACTCCTCCATGTTCACTCCTACATGTTCACTCCTCCATGTTTACTCCTCCATGTTCACTCCTCCATGTTCACTCTTCTCCATGTTCACTCCTCCATGTTCACTTCTCCATGTTCACCCCTCCATGTTCACTCTTGCATGTTCACTCTTCCACGTTCACTCCTCCATGTTCACTCTCCTCCATGTTCACTCTCCTCTATATTCACTCCTCCATGTTCACTCCTCCATGTTCACTCCTCCATGTTCAATCCTCCACGTTCACTCTCCTCCATGTTCACTCCTCCATGTTCACTCTTCTCCATGTTCACTCCTCCATGTTCACTCCTCCATGTTCACTCCTCCATGTTCACTCTTCTCAATGCTCACTCCTCCATGTTCACTCCTTTATGTTCACCCCTCCATGTTCACTCCTCCATGTTCACTCCTCCACGTTCACTCCTGCATGTTCACTCTCCTCTGTATTCACTCGTCCATGTTCACTCCTCCATGTTCACTCCTCCATGTTCAATCCTCCATGTTCACTCTCTTCAATGTTCAGTCCTCCATGTTTACTCCTCCATGTTCACTCCTCCACGTTCACTCCTCCATGTTCACTCCTCAATGTTCACTCCTCCATGTTCACTCCTCCATGTTCACTTTCCTCGATTTTCACTCCTCCATGTTCACTCCTCCATGTTCAATCCTCCATTTTCACTTCTGCATGTTCACTCTCCTCCATGTTCACTCCTCCATGTTCACTCCTCCATGTTCACTCTCTTCCATGTTCCCTCCTCCATATTCACTCCTCAATGTTCACTACTCCATGTTCACTCCCCTATGTTCACTCCTCCATGCTCACTTCTCAATGTTCACTCTCCTCCATGTTCACTCCTCCACGTTCACTCCTCCATGTTCACTCCATGGTCACTCCTCCATGTTCACTCTCCTCCATGTTCACTTCTCCATGTTCACTCCTCCATGTTCACTCCTCCATGTTCACTCCTCCATGTTCACTCCTCCATGTTTACTTCTCCATGTTCACTCCTCCATGTTCACTCCTCCATGTTCACTCTCCTCCACGTTCACTCCTCCATGTTCTCTCGTCCATGTTCACTCCTCCATATTCACTCCTCCATATTCACTCTCCTTAATGATCATTCTCCTCCATGTTCACTCTCCTCCATGTTCTCTCTCCTCCATGTTCACTCTCCTCCATATTCACTCTTCCATGTTCACTCCTCCATGTTCACTCCATATTCACTCCTCCATGTTCACTCCTCCATGTTCACTCCTCCATGTTCACCCCTCCATTTTCACTCCACCATGTTCACTCCTCTATGTTCACTCCTCCATGTTCACTCTCCTCCATATTCACTCCTCCATGTTCACTCCTTCATGTTCAGTCCTCCATGTTCACTCTCTTCCATGTTCACTCCTCCATGTTCACTCCTCCATGTTCACTCCTCCGTGTTCTCTCCTCAATGTTCACTCTCCTCCATGTTCACTTTTCCATGTTCACTTCTCCATGTTCACCTCTCCATGTTCACTCCTCCATGTTCACTCCTCCATGTTCACTCCTCCATGTTCACTCTCCTCCATGTTCACTCCTCCATGTTCACTCCTCCATGTTCACTCCTCCATGTTCAATCCTCCATATTCACTCCATGTTCACTCTCCTCCGTGTTTACTCCTCCATGTTCACTGCTCCATGTTCACTCTCGCCTATGTTCACTCCTCCATGTTCACTCCTCCATGTTCACTCCTCCATGTTCACTCTCCTCCATGTTCACTCCTCCATGTTCACTCCTCCATGTTCACTCCATGTTCACTCTCCTCCATGTTCACTCCTCCATGTTCACTCCTCCATGTTCACTCCTCCATGTTCACTCCATGTTCACTCTCCTCCATGTTCACTCCTCCATGTTCACTCCTCCATGTTCACTCCATGTTCACTCTCCTCCATGTTCACTCCTCCATGTTCACTCCTCCATGTTCACTCCATGTTCACTCTCCTCCATGTTCACTCCTCCATGTTCACTCCTCCATGTTCACTCCATGTTCACTCTCCTCCATGTTCGCTCCTCCATGTTCACTCCTCCATGTTCACTCTTCCATGTTCACTCCTCTATGTTCACTCCTCCATGTTCCCTCTCCTCCATGTTCACTCTCCTCCATGTTCACTCCTCCATGTTCACTCCTCCATGTTCACTCCTCAATGTTCACTTCTCCATGTTCACTCCTCCATGTTCACTCCCTTCCATGTTCACTCCTCCATGTTCACTCCTTCATGTTCACTCCTCCATGTTCACTCCTCCATGTTCACTTCTTCATGTTCTCTCCTCCCTGTTCACTCCTCCATTTTCACTCTCCTCCATGTTCACTCCTCCATGTTCACTCTCCTCCATGTTCACTCCTCCATATTCACCCCTCTGTCATGTGGGGTTCGAAACGTGGATTGGGTAAAAATACTCACGTCGGCTGGTAGAACGTATATTATACGGATAGTATGTGAAAGCCCAACCGCCGCCGACCTGGCTCCCTGCTCTCTCTCGTAAGACTGACTACTCACAGTGCCCATATGTGAGGGGGTGTTTGAAATCCTGCTATGGTCAGCAGCAATATGAATACAGACAGTGATTCACGCAGAGACGGTTGGTAGTGAGTCATCTACTGGTACACTGGTTACTGGTAACTGGTTACTAGGAACTGGTACTACTACTGAGAGCTCGGCGACGCAAACGTATGTCGTCCCCACATACAACTAATACAAACTAGAGATGGCAGGTATACGGCTTGGGCTGATTCTATACAATGTCAAAGTACACAACAATTGAACATTATAACATACATAAGTAGAACATTGGAATGGAAGCTTACGTAACTGAAACTGTAATGCAATACAAGGTATAATATAGCACAACTCATCGAAGAAACTCAACGAATGAAACTCAACGTTGAGATTACACAATAGAAGTGATAAAAAAAACTGATCGATCGATCTGTATTCATGTGATCTACGGATTCTGAGGAAGGAATATATACAAAGAAAGAAGTGTTTAACAGAAAGGCAGATTCGGTGCACTCAAATCTAGACTGTTAACTCTCAGAATTCGGAGAGAGCGTGAACACAAAAAAAAATTCTTGAATACTGATAAGTTGATACTGTAATTATTCATCTATACAGGTTATTTACATTTAACCCCAACTCTGCTAGGGTGAGATTGACATATGCAGAATGGGTGTCATCTCTGGGAGGATCAAACTCTGTAGCACTGGCTAACTCATGCTGTATTTGAGGCAAATCTGAATTGATAGTTACAAATGATACTTGAGGATTTCTCAATACCTGTCGTGTACGTAGGGAATAACGACATTCAGGTTGATCGTCTGACTGAGTATCAGAGGAAGAGAGTACAGGATCAGGAGGATTGTCAGAGTCTGTCACATTAGTCTGGGTTGGAACATCATTATCATCACATACTAACTTCATATGATCTAAATGCGATTCTTTATACTGACCAGTACTAATTTCTCTAACCTTATACTTATTACCAGTGATATGTTCAACTACTCGATAAGGACCAACAAACTTTTGATCAAGCTTTGGCATTGCAGACGTTTTGTTAAAATTAGTCAGCATAACTCTCGAACCTACTTTGATTTTGGATGGCTTTGCTCGAGTGTTTGCGACTCTTGTAAATTCTGCTGTTGATTTATGAAGTGTTTCACGGATTCTTCTAAAAACACTTTGAGCTAAGCTGGTACGAGTTGCTATAAAATCATCAGGGTTGTAATTTGGTTTCAGATTAGAATATAACAACTCATAAGGCAAACGTTTATCTACACCGTACATTGCATAATGTGGAGTGTCACCTATAGAAACATTGTAAGCAGAATTTATAGCACACTGCACATCTGGTATAACTTCATCCCAAGTTTTACTGTTGGGATTGATAGTGGCTCTCAAGACATCAAGTACTTTCTTATTGGTTCGTTCCGCTAACCCATTGCTGGCAGGATGGTGAGGCACTATGGTGGATTTAGAGATCTTGTACAAGGTGCACAAATTTTCAAGAATCTCATTACAGAATTCACCTCCATTATCTGTTACTAGGGACTTAGGGGTGGTATGCCTGCAGATAATGCATTCTTTAAAAGCTTTAGCTACTGTCTAGGCAGTCTTATCTGCAGTAGGAACTAACTCACAATATCTGGTGAAATGGTCTACCATAACAAACAGATGTTTGTTGTCCTGGAGGGAACATTGGAAATTAGTTAACAAATCTAGCGCAACTCTTTTCCACGGTTCGCTAGTAGTTGGATACACTTGGATTGGATTAGGGCCATTAGCATTACCTTTATGTTGCATGCAGACACTACATTTCTTAACATACTCAGAAATATCAGTTGCCATACGAGGCCAAAAGTATTTCAATCTGGTTTGTTTTACTGAACGATCCATACCAGGGTGTGCAACACCTGGTACATCGTGAACTAGCTGTAAGGCTACATTCACTAGTGACTGTGGAATTACTAACTGGTATACTCTTCTGCTAGGAGTTCCCAACTCGGCTGTTCGATACAGTAATTCTTGGTTCATGACAAAGTCACTGATGGGTGCTGGTGGCTTCACAGTCAGAATAAGATCTTCCTGGAGCAGGAATCGAATCACACCAGACCACATGGGATCTGTTCGTTGAGCATTCTTTACATCTTCAGCACTAAATGGAGGGTCTGCAGTTACTATACTAACATGTCGCGATAAGGCATCTGCGACTACATTTGACTTGCCAGGTAAGTGTTTAAAGGTGGGATTGAACTCTTGGATAGTCAAGGTCCATCTGGCTAACCTTCCAGTAGGTTGTTTGTTCTGGAATAAAGGTATCAGTGGAGCGTGGTCTGTCAAGACATGAGCAGAGTACTGATAAATAATGTCTCGGAAGTGCTTTAAAGACCATACTATTGCTAAAGCTTCTTGCTCAGTTACTGTATAATTACGTTCAGCCTTCGTAAGGACTCGGCTAGCAAATGCAACTGCGTTGTACATGCCATCGGTCTTCTGAGCTAGTATGGCGCCTATGCTAATTGAACTAGCATCAGTTGTCAGATAGAAGGGCTTAGAAAAATCTGGAAATTTCAAAATTGGAGCAGATGTTAGCTTTTCTTTTAGAGTTTGGAATGCTCTTTCTTGACGGAAGGTCCAAACAAAAGGAGCATCTTTCTTAAGCAACTCAGTTAGAGGAGCAGCTATGGAAGAAAAATTGGCAATGAAAGATCTATAAAAACCTGCTAAGCCCACAAAGGATCTTACAGCATCAGCAGTTTTGGGTGTTGGAAAATTTAGTACTGCAGTTACTTTACTTTGGTCAGTCGTAACCCCTCTAGGAGTGACTACGTGACCAAGAAACTTAATTTCTGATCTGAAAAATTGACATTTAGACAGTTTGATCTTTAAATTGGCTTCTTCAAGCATACCAAGTACTACATCAAGTCTTTTCAAGTGTGTATCCACGTCTTTAGACATGACGATTACGTCATCTAAGTACACCATAAGTGCATTACCTATGAGACCTCTAAAGATATTAGTCATGAGCCTTGAGAACGTGATAGGGGAGGATCGTAATCCAAACGCCATACAGAGGAAGTGATAATGACCTGTAGGAGTGGAGAATGCAGTTAGCTCTTGGCTGTCCTCGTGAAGAGGGACTTGCCAAAACCCTTGTAACAAATCTAGGGTTGAAAAGACTTTGTTATCTCCGATGTTACATAAAAGATCACCCAGTACAGGGAGTGGAAAGCGATCTGGAATAGTTTTCGCATTTAACTTCCTAAAGTCAATCACTGAGCGCCAAGTACCATCCTTCTTAGGTACTAGGATCAAGGGTGCATTCCAAGGTGAATTGCTAGGTGCAATAACTCCAACATCAAGCATTTGATTAATTAATTCTTCTGCGACAGCAACTTGTGAATGAGGCATTCTGTACGCAGGTATGTAGATAGGTCTAGTACCAGGTTCAAGTGGAATATGATGGGACAATAAGTTCGTTATACCCATCTTCTCACCTGGTAAGGCAATGGCTTTACGACGTTTGTTCAACAGAGTCAACAAACGCTTGACTTCATCTGGGAAGTCAGTGGGAGCTAAGTCTTTCTCCTCAACTGGTGGAACAGATTGATCCAGTGAAGTGGATGAGGTCTCCCCGGCAGAAATAGCACCAACACACTGGTCAGGTGACAACTCATCCTCTACCTGAACAGGGTAAGGATAGTGAACAAGGTCAACAAGATTGGTATTAGCTCTGAGACGAACACTGTGACCAGAAGTGTTGGCTAGGAAGAAATGGATCTTACTATCTCTTACAACATGTAAGGATGGTTCAACAAATAGACCTTTTACTTTGCAGGAATCACTGTCAACTAGGACGTTATCACCATTTGGAACACTAGGAACAACAACAGACACTCTAGTGAGGGCACTAGCTGCGACAGAAACGTCTTTCTGCAGACGGCATGTGACATCAACAAGAGATGGCATTACTAGTTGCAAGTAATTGTTTTCCGACAAGGCGTCCCTTGTGGAGAAACTACTACTTGAACTAGCAGACATTGCAGGGATAGGCTCAGCACTCAAGGTAGTCAGAGCGCCCTCGGACACTTGAGGTAACTGGACACTATCTTGCAAGTCTGAAGTTGCAGGAACACAGACAGGAGTGACAGGATCATAAGTGCCTGACCGCTTGGGTACGCTACTGGAAAATGCACTGGCCTGTAAGGACTTAATTCGAATGTCGTACTCTGCGGCAGTATGGCAGATCTCGGATCCAAGCTGGTAACCCCAAAATGGTACGATCAAGTCATCAATTTGGGCATGCCATCGATAAGGGTCGAGCACAATGCGTAAGTCTCGCATGGAAGCAAATCCCAGTAGAAGGTCACCAGGGAAAGTAATCTGGTCGACAACAAGGAAGGAAGCAGTGAAGTCTCTACCTTGGATAGAAAAAGTTAAGGAAGTCCGACCTCGGACACGCAGGTGAGAACCAGCTACTCCACTAAGGGAGGACACATGAGTCGGTTCTACGAGAAGGACATGTCGTAACTGCTTATCCTTAAACAAACTAGACCTAATAATATTGACTTGCGCACCAGAGTCCATGAACAAATGAACGGGCGCATTATGAACAGATGCTTGCACTATAGGGCCTATGGTTGCATCGGAAGTTATGTGCAAACAAAAAGGTGGATTGTCATCAGCAAAGATTTGTTCCACTTCATCCCCAAAATCATTTATGTCAGAGACATGTGAAGCAACATCATCAGCAGGATTGTCATTCTCGAGACTGCTTAAGGCTTCAAAGGAATTGTGAACGGGAATGGTGCACTCATTATCACCTACTGTCACCATGGGACGGTTTGACTGGGGCGCTCGAATTCCCCCGAATTGGAAGAATGAGCCTGGTTCTGGTTATTTTGAGAACCACGATATCTGTTTCCTGGTAACTGGTTACTAGGAACTGGTACTACTACTGAGACCTCCATGTTCACTCCTCCATGTTCACTCCTCCATGTTCACTCCTCCATGTTCACTCTCCTCCATGTTCACTCCTCCATGTTCACTCCTCTATGTTCACTCCCCTCCATGTTTACTTCTCCATGTTCACTCCTCCATGTTCACTCCTCCATGTTCACTCCTCCATGTTCACTCCTTCATGTTCACTCCTCCATGTTCACTCCTCCATGTTCACTCTCCTCCATGTTCACTCCTCCATGTTCACTCTCCTCCATGTTCACTCCTCCATGTTCACTCCTCCATGTTCACCCCTCCATGTTCACTCCTCCATCTTCACTCCTCCATGTTCACTCCTCCATGTTCACTCTCCTCCATGTTCACTCCTCCATGTTCACTCCTCCATGTTCACTCTCCTCCATGTTCACTCCTCAATGTTCACTCCTCCATGTTCACCCCTCCATGTTCACTCCTCCATGTTCACTCCTCCATGTTCACTCCTCCATTTTCACTCTCCTCTATATTCACTCCTCCATGTTCACTCCTCCATGTTCACTCCTCCATGTTCAATCCTCCACGTTCACTCTCCTCCATGTTCACTCCTCCATGTTCACTCCTCCATGTTCACCCCTCCATGTTCACTCCTCCATGTTCACTCCTCCATGTTCACTCTCCTCCATGTTCACTCCTCCATGTTCACCCCTCCATGTTCACTCCTCCATGTTCACTCCTCCATGTTCACTCCTCCATGTTCACTCCTCCATGTTCACTCTCCTCCATGTTCACTCTCCTCCATGTTCACTCCTCCATGTTCACTCTCCTCCATGTTCACTCCTCCATGTTCACCCCTCCATGTTCACTCCTCCATGTTCACTCCTCCATGTTCACTCCTCCATGTTCACTCCTCCATGTTCACTCTCCTCCATGTTTACTCCTCCATGTTCACTCCTCCATGTTCACTCTCCTCCATGTTCACTCCTCCATGTTCACGCCTCCATTTTCACTCCTCCATGTTCACTCCTCCATGTTCACTCCTCCATGTTCACTCCTCCATGTTCACTTCTCCATGTTCACTCTCCTCCATGTTCACTCCTCCATGTTCACCTCTCCATGTTCACTCCTCCATGTTCACTCTTCTCCATGCTCACTCCTCAATGTTCACTCCTCCATGTTCACCCCTCCATGTTCACTCCTCCATGTTCACTCCTCCATGTTCACTCTCCTCCATGTTCACTCCTCCATGTTCACTCCTCCATGTTCACTCCTCCATGTTCACTTCTCCATGTTCACTCCTCCATGTTCACTCCTCCATGTTCACCCCTCCATGTTCACTCCTCCATGTTCACTCCTCCATGTTCACTCTCCTCCATGTTCACTCCTCCATGTTCACCCCTCCATGTTCACTCCTCCATGTTCACTCCTCCATGTTCACTCCTCCATGTTCACTCCTCCATGTTCACTCCTCCATGTTCACTCTCCTCCATGTTCACTCTCCTCCATGTTCACTCTCCTCCATGCTTGTCGTGTTTATGAAACATTTGCTTTTGTGTTTTCCACTGGAGTTTACACTCCTCGTCCCCTGTATGACTTTACACTCCTCGTCCCCTGTATGACTTTACACTCCTCGTCCCCTGTATGACTTTACACTCCTCGTCCCCTGTATGACTTTACACTCCTCGTCCCCTGTATGACTTTACACTCCTCGTCCCCTGTATGACTTTACACTCCTCGTCCCCTGTATGACTTTACACTCCTCGTCCCCTGTATGACTTTACACTCCTCGTCCCCTGTATGACTTTACACTCCTCGTTCCCTGTATGACTTTACACTCCTCGTCCCCTGTATGACTTTACACTCCTCGTCCCCTGTATGACTTTACACCCCTCGTCCCCTGTATGACTTTACACTCCTCGTCCCCTGTATGACTTTACACTCCTCGTCCCCTGTATGACTTTACACTCCTCGTCCCCTGTATGACTTTACACTCCTCGTCCCCTGTATGACTTTACACTCCTTGTGAGGGAAAAGTTCAATAGATAGGAGTAGCGAGGGAGTATATAGTAACAATAGTTTCATTGCCGGCTACTTGTTAAGGTAGGATAAGTCCAGCTCCCGCTATTCCCCCTTCCCCCTTTTTCCCCCTCCCTGAAAGTGATAGTTTGATTGCCGGCTGCTTGTTAAGGTAGGGTCAGTCTAGCTCCCACTATCCCTTCCCCTCCCTCTTCCCCCCCCCGAAAGGTGACGTGTGGGGCTCCGGTCAAACAGTAAATCACTCGACTCACAGCTCCCAACACTACTGTAAGTACACGCCTGATCATATTTTAGTGGACTTATTGGTTGAAAGCTTCACTTTTGACCAATAATTAACTTAGTCCTTTCATTCTTTATCTGTTAAAGGTTTTAATAATCACCACATCTTTTAGGTATTGTACTTATCATGGAGAGTGATTTCTTAAGCAGTGGGTAATCTGTCTCTCATTACAGCTTGGAATGACAGAGTGGTTCACCTGCCAACCAACGAGAAGAATAGAAGGACATGGACTAACGTCCTGAGACGTCCCATGTTTAGTCTACACACAGGACCTAACCCCTCATCATAGCAGTGGTAACGAACCTGTTTTCCTGTCATCTGAAGTAATTACACACGGCTATACATGGTGAAGAACGAGCCAGTGGTGGTCACCAACACCTGCTACCCCCCCACAGCATCAACGGCTACGATTTCAACAACACTCAGTGTCACCAACACCTGACACCCCATTACCACGATATAACTATATTAGCGTTGAGTTCAAATGTAATTTTTTTCATTTCATTTTTAATTTTTCTTTCAATTAGGATACCCATTCATGTTTTATTGTTTTACATTTTCCGTTTCTAAATAATAAACTGTTTATCATTGTCTGTTATTATTTCTTTTTCTATTCTTTAATTTTCTTGAGGAGGAGCCAACCTTGGTAATACTGACTGAAGTTATTACAGGGCCGAGTAAGCCTTCACAAGTGGCGACCTTGCCAGGATCAACTCGACTGAATCAAGATTCAACTCCATCTCGAATCTACCATTGGAACTTCAACGCCGCATACCACAGACGGTTACCATCAGCCATGAGTAATCATTCTCTATGGTAGGACTACGGTACAGGTATTTAAAAGATTTGGTGATTGTTATAGTCTCAATTTATTGTAAGTCAAGTCAGGCAGGATATAATATTTAATTCTGGCACCTTTTCGACCTTGAAACACTTTGGAGGATTAGACTCTAGGGACCCGAGATTTTCCAGTGACAGTTTGTTTCATTGAGCTCTTTATTATATCAAGGGAACTGTCGTAGGACACTCTTGATTTGTGGGTGAGAAGACTGGATGGTCAAGTGACCCCATTCTACTTACTGTTTGCTCGGAGCCGGCATAGAACCCTCCGTTTTCATTAATACATTGTTTAATTGAAGTAGGGATCGAGCCCTCTGGTTTATTTACAGTTTGAGCTGAGCAGGAATTGAACCCTCCATTTTCTTTGATATATCCATTTCATTTTTCCCTTGGTAGTTTAAGTTATTCTTGCAAGTATGGAGGAATACCAGTTTTGGATGAACGCTGGAAGTAAGTTAGGAATAACAGGGAAAAATTTAGAATCTTTCATTAGTGCTAAGATCTAGGAAAGACTTGAAAGAGAGAGAGAATCGAAAGAGAAGAGAATAAGGAGAGAGAAAGAATAGAGAGAGAGAATCAAGAAAGACAGTTAGAAAGAGAAAGAGAGGATAAAAAGGAGAGAGATTGAATTGAAAGAGAAAACCAAGATAGACAGTTAGAAAGAGAGAGAGAAGACAAAAAGGAGTGTGATAGACTTGATCGTGAGGAGAGAGCTAGAGTATGTGAGGAACAAGCTAAAGTACGTGAGGAACAAGTTAAATTAAGAGAACTTGAGGAAAGAGCTAGAGAACGTGAGGAAAAAGCTAGAGAACATGAGGAAAAGCTAGAGAACTTGAGTTAATAGAGAGAGAAAAGGATCGCGAGCTCGAAAAAGCTCGCCTTGAATTAGAGAATAAAAAATTAACTCTTACACAACAACAATTAGAGGAAGGAGTAATTGAACATCATGCAGCTAGTGCACATATTCCAACACCTAATTTACCTCCCTTCACAGAGGGTGAAGACATTACTTCATACATCATCAGGTTTGAAAATACCGCTACCCTCTGTGAATGGCCTGCTGACACCTGGGCTACCAGGTTAGGAATGTTATTTTCTGGTACAGCCTTGAATATTTATGCAACTTTGTCGCAAGACATCATATGTAATTATAACCTACTGAAGAAGGCAATCCTTAAAGCATATCAAAAAACCACTAATTCTTACAGGAAAGATTTCATGTATGCCACCTTACAGCTTGGCCAGAACTTTCAGCAGTTACAGGTAACACTCTTTCGTTTGTTCGACTTTTGGATAGAGAGTTCAGGAATTGATCACAGTTATGAATCTCTTAGAGACTTCATGGTTGCTGACCAGTTCCTGACAGCTCTTCCCCACCAGATAAGAACATTCATTAGAGAACGTAATCTGATTAAAGCTGAGGA
The DNA here is from genome assembly GCF_038502225.1 of Cherax quadricarinatus. Classification (NCBI taxonomy): domain Eukaryota; kingdom Metazoa; phylum Arthropoda; class Malacostraca; order Decapoda; family Parastacidae; genus Cherax; species Cherax quadricarinatus. The sequence continues at coordinate 63,104,376 of NC_091297.1, forward strand.
AGTTGCTGAGGCCGCTGACTTGTATGCTGAGGCTCACAATTCCTATAAAGACCTAAACGGATCGAACCCTAAGGGCAAGGGTTCATCAGACCTTAAGAAATCAAAGCCTCTAGTGGAAAGTAAAGTGACTTCTTTTTTTCCTGTTTGTCATTTGTGTTGTGTTAAGGGACATAAACGTCCAGATTGTCCTTCTAAGAAGGTCCAAAAAGTTGGAAGATGTTTTAAAGACTGTAATGACCAAGCACCCTTCTGTTCAGGAACAGTTAATGGACTTAATGTATCTACCATTTTACGAGACACTTGATGCACATGTATAGTAATTTCTGATAAGCTGTTCCCTAATCTTAAAGAAACTCATTCCTCTGCTATACTTTCAGACTACTTGGGCCGTACAGACACTTTTCCTACCATCCGTTGTTACATTAGGTCTAAATGGTTCACAGGTTGGTCTGAAGCCGTACTAGCTCCCATCACTTCTTGCTCCGTACTAATAGGTAATGTAAAAGGTGCCATTCTTCCTTCTGAGGTTGACCTTTCATCACCAAAGATGGACATAAGCTTTTCAGATCCTCTTCCTGTAGAGTCAGAGAAGACCCTCGAAAGTTCAGATGAGACAATGTCTCGTGAGATTCATGTGGGATTAAAAACCAGTGATGCTACTCTCGAAAGCGAGGTAGTAGGATCACCGGTTCACTTGTTAGATGAAAGTGAAGATATCACCTCCGATACCATAAATGTCTTGACTAGGGCTCAGACCAAAGCCGAGGCTTCTCCTACTGTCCATCCTTTGATATTTTCCCTGACTTTAAGCCTTTAGATATATCGAAGGACTCCTTTGTCAACTTACAACGTAATTGCCCTTCTCTTCAGAATTGCCATAATGCCGCTAAACAAAATCAAGTTATTCAAAGGAAAAACTTTTCATATAAATTTGAATATATAAAAGGTATCTTGTACAAGTCAGTATTCAAATTAAATTCAGATGAGATAGACCATTCCGTCTTAGTTGTTCCAAGTTAATGCAGAGAGACTGTTCTTAAAATGGCTCGTGACCTGCCAGTGGCCGGACATTTCTCGCATCGTAAAACCTTAAATAAAATTAGGGAAACCTATTTTTGGCCAAAAATGTCCTCTGATGTCATTACCTATTGTAGATCGTGTAAAGTTTACCAACTGTCATCCTCCCGAGGTAGCAGGCGAGTACCTATGGTCAAAATGCCAGTCTTTACCGTACCCTTTGAAAGAGTAGCTATTGACGTCGTTGGTCTTTTATCTCAACTTTCATCTGGGAGACATAGGTATATATTAACATTAGTCGATTATGCTTCGAGTTTCCCTGAAGCCGTACCCTTAAAGACCATAACTACTACAGAGGTGGCTGAAGCCCTTTTGTCCATCTTCTCCAGAGTGGGCATCCCTAGAGAAATTTTGTCTGACCGTGGGACACAATTCACATCTGACTTAATGCAACATCTCTACCAACTTCTGGGAGTGAAGCCTCTCTTCACCACACCCTATCATCCCAGCTGTAATGGGAGGATTGAGCGCCAGCATTCGATTCTTAAGTCCATTTTAAGGAAACGTTGCTCCCTTAAACCTAAGGAGTGGCATCGTTACCTACCCTGTGCTTTGTTTGCCATGAGGGAAGTTCCCAGTGACTCTTTGGGGTTTTCACCTTTTGATCTTCTCTATGGTAGACAGGACTGAGGTCCACTGTCCATCCTTCATGACTTATGGACTAATGAGGAGGTAAATGCTGAGGTTCAGTCTTCTTACCAGTTTCTCCTTGACCTTAGATCCAAACTTGAGGAGACCTCTGACATAGTTTCGAAAAACCTAAGCTTGTCAATGGACCAGTACAAAACCTATTTTGATTCCAAAAGTCAGAGGAGAAGTTTTAAAGTAGGGGTTGAAGTTCTGGTACTTTTGCCTATCAAGTCAAATAAATTATTAGTAGCATGGAAAGGTCCATATAAAGTATTAAAAATTTGTGGGAAAGTTGACTACCTCATAGAAGTCAAGAGGAAACCTAAGCTTTATCATATCAACATCCTTAAGAAATATTACCGAAGAAATTCGGTTAACTGCCTTAATAACTTTGACTTAGTTTTTCCACACGAACTTGATAAGACAACTGAAGAATAAATAACAAAAAGGCACAATACCGTGACTGGAACAATACACAAATAACCCGCACATAAAAGAGAGAAGCTTACGACGACGTTTCGGTCCGACTTGGACCATTGACAAAGTCACACTAACAGAGGTGGAGTAGGACGGCTATATATAGGCAGGAAGAGGTGGTAGTAGTAGTAGTAGTAGTACAAGAATTGTATATAATACCGACAGGATGAAATTAAGACACATGCACAACACCCGGGCATCCCCATCGTAGACGTTTCGCCATCCAGCCAGCCACTGGATGGCGAAACGTCCACAACAAAGACAGCCAGACGCCGCACATGTGTCTTAATTTCAACAGTAGTTGTAGTAGAAGAAGAAGAGGTAGTAGTAGTGGTAGTGGTAGAAGTGGGAAATAAGGAAGACGAGCCAGTCAAATACAAAGGAAGGGGAGCACTGCAAGAGAGCTAGATACCCACAGAGGGAGAGCAAGCGCACAGAGGTGCGTGAAAGGGGAAGTGGTGAAATAAAATAAAATAAAGAAGGAACAGAAACACGAGACAGGAGAGAGAAAGACAACCCAGAGGAGAAAAGGAGAGAGTGTGAACTGAAGAATGTAAGGTGTGCGTAATTGACATCTCTAACTTAGACTATGATGAAGAACTACATGACTTGGTGACTCTTGACCACTCGGGCGCAACCATCATTAATATTAATGAATCTTTGGATGACCATAAGAGACATGAACTACTTCAATGTGTGAGTAACTTTTCAGACGTCTTTACTGATATTCCAGGTGTTACCTCCACAGTAGTCCATAAGATTGACTTTGTGACGGACAATCTGATCAAACGGAAATTATACCCAGTTCCAGTTCACCTTAGGGATGCATTTGACCGAGAGGTAGACAAATTATTAAAACTAAAGATCATTGAACCTTCAGTATCTGCATATTGCTCACCAGTAGTCATGGTTAAGAAGGAGGATAATTCATATAGACTTGCTATTGACTTCAGAGGCCTTAATGCTATAACTCGGTGGGATGCTGAGCCTATGCCCTTAATAGATAGCGTTCTACACAAATTTTATGACGCTTCCTTCTTTTCAGAGATTGATATTGCGCAGGCATATCATCAAGTAATGTTAGATCCTTCTTCTAAGCAGTACACCGCTTTTCCTACCCACAAAGGACTGATGCAGTATAGAACTATGCCCTTCGGTTTGGTAACTGCCTGTGCTACCTACGTGAGACTGACGAGAAAGGTCTTGGATAATATGCCAAATGTTTCAGTTTATTTTGATAACATTTACGTAATGACATCCACGTGGGGCAAACATATCCAAACATTAACATCAGTTTTGCGTAGGTTATGCTCACATGGCCTCACTGCCAAGCCGAAGAAATGCTTCCTTGGGTATAACAAGATTAGATATCTTGGACTGATACTTTCTAATAACTCTCTGCAGCCTCTCCCCAGTAAGATCAAAGCTTTATTAGAATTTAAATTCCCCAAAACCAAGAAGCTCATGCGTAGCTTTCTTGGTTCTGTAAATTTTTATGCACGGTTTATCCCGAACCTTACTGATCTTACAGGCATCTTATCCGACTTCCTTAAAAAGTCTGTGAAGGAACCTCGAACTTTCCGACGTAGCTCGGGAAAAGTTTAATGAGATTAAAAGTTTCTTTTCGAAAGACCCTATACTTAAGATTCCAGATATTAATAAAACATTTTGTTTAAGAACTGATGCATCCAATACTGGCTTAGGTGCAGTTTTACTACAATACCATGATGGTACTCCCTTCCCTGTATGCTTCCTAAGCCGGAAACTCCTTCCTGCAGAAACGAGATACTCCAACATAGAAAAGGAATGTTTGGCCCTTGTGTGGGGTACCTCCAAACTTAAATTTTATTTGCTGGGAAAAGAATTCATTTTAGAAACGGATCACAAACCTTTGATATACCTAGAAACTTTTAAGGGAACCAACAGTCGCCTCTTGAGGTGGACATTGACACTCCAGGCTTTTAAGTTCCATATTGTGTATATCAATGGTTCATCCAATTATTTCTCTGTGACAGTCAGTAGAAGATTTGTTGCCTTACGCGGCTTCCACATGTTAGAACTTTTTTCTAGCCTATTCTTCTTATACTCCTTGACTATAAGTCTTGGTATGGGGGAGTGTGAGGGAAAAGTTCAATAGATAGGAGTAGTGAGGGAGTGTATAGTAACAATAGTTTCATTGCCAGCTACTTGTTAAGGTAGGGTAAGTCCAGCTCCCGCTATTCCCCCTCCCCCCTTTTTCCCCCCTCCCCAAAAGTGATAGTTTGATTGCCGGCTGCTTGTTAAGGTAGAGTCAGTCTAGCTCCCGCTATCCCTTCCCCTCCCTCTTCCCCCCCCCCGAAAGGTGACGTGTGGGGCTCCGGTCAAACAGTAAATCACTCGACTCACAGCTCCCAACACTACTGTAAGTACACGCCTGATCATATTTTAGTGGACTTATTGGTTGAAAGCTTCACTTTTGACCAATAATTAGCTTAGACCTTTCATTCTTTATCTGCTAAATGTTTTAATAATCACCACATCTTTTAGGTATTGTACTTATCATGGAGAGTGATTTCTTAAGCAGTGGGTAATCTGTCTCTCATTACAGCTTGGAATGACAGAGAGGGTCACCTGCCAACCAACGAGAAGAATAGAAGGAGATGGACTAACGTCCTGAGACGTCCCATGTTTAGTCCACTTACCTGTTATGTAAGCCAACACAGGACCTAACCCCTCATCATAGCAGTGGTAACGAACCTGTTTTCCTGTCATCTGAAGTAATTACACACGGCTATACTTGGTGAAGAACGAGCCAGTGGTGGTCACCAACACCTGCTACCCCCCCACAGCATCAACGGCTACGATTTCAACAACACTCAGTGTCACCAACACCTGACACCCCATTACCACGATATAACTATATTAGCGTTGAGTTCAAATGTAATTTTTTTCATTTCATTTTTAATTTTTCTTTCAATTAGGATACCCATTCATGTTTTATTGTTTTACATTTTCCGTTTCTAAATAATAAAGTGTTTATCATTGTCTGTTATTATTTCTTTTTCTATTCATTAATTTTCCTGAGGAGGAGCCAGCCTTGGTAATACTGACTGAAGTTATTACAGGGCTGAGTAAGCCTTCACACTCCTCGTCCCCTGTATGACTTTACACTCCTGGTCCCCTGTATGGCTTTACACTCCTCGTCCCCTGTATGGCTTTACACTCCTGGTCCCCTGTATGGCTTTACACTCCTCGTCCCCTGTATGACTTTACACTCCTGGTCCCCTGTATGACTTTACACTCCTCGTCCCCTGTATGACTTTACACTCCTGGTCCCCTGTATGGCTTTACACTCCTCGTCCCCTGTATGACTTTACACTCCTGGTCCCCTGTATGGCTTTACACTCCTCGTCCCCTGTATGACTTTACACTCCTGGTCCCCTGTATGGCTTTACACTCCTCGTCCCCTGTATGACTTTACACTCCTGGTCCCCTGTATGGCTTTACACTCCTCGTCCCCTGTATGACTTTACACTCCTGGTCCCCTGTATGACTTTACACTCCTCGTCCCCTGTATGACTTTACACTCCTGGTCCCCTGTATGGCTTTACACTCCTCGTCCCCTGTATGACTTTACACTCCTGGTCCCCTGTATGGCTTTACACTCCTCGTCCCCTGTATGACTTTACACTCCTGGTCCCCTGTATGGCTTTACACTCCTCGTCCCCTGTATGACTTTACACTCCTGGTCCCCTGTATGACTTCACACTCCTCGTCCCCTGTATGACTTTACACTCCTGGTCCCCTGTATGGCTTTACACTCCTCGTCCCCTGTATGACTTTACACTCCTGGTCCCCTGTATGACTTTACACTCCTCGTCCCCTGTATGACTTTACACTCCTGGTCCCCTGTATGGCTTTACACTCCTCGTCCCCTGTATGACTTTACACTCCTCTTCCCCTGTATGGCTTTACACTCCTCGTCCCCTGTATGACTTTCCACTCCTCGTCCCCTGTATGACTTTCCACTCCTCGTCCCCTGTATGACTTTACACTCCTCGTCCCCTGTATGACTTTACACTCCTCGTCCCCTGTATGACTTTACACTCCTCGTCCCCTGTATGACTTTACACTCCTCGTCCCCTGTATGACTTTACACTCCTCGTCCCCTGTATGACTTTACACTCCTCGTCCCCTGTATGACTTTACACTCCTCGCCCCCTGTATGACTTTACACCCCTCGTCCCCTGTATGACTTTACACTCCTCGTCCCCTGTATGACTTTACACTCCTCGTCCCCTGTATGACTTTACACCCCTCGTCCCCTGTATGACTTTACACTCCTCGTCCCCTGTATGACTTTACACTCCTCGTCCCCTGTATGACTTTACACTCCTCGTCCCCTGTATGACTTTACACTCCTCGCCCCCTGTATGACTTTACACCCCTCGTCCCCTGTATGACTTTACACTCCTCGTCCCCTGTATGACTTTACACTCCTCGTCCCCTGTATGACTTTACACCCCTCGTCCCCTGTATGACTTTACACTCCTCGTCCCCTGTATGACTCTACACTCCTCGTCCCCTGTATGACTTTACACTCCTCGTCCCCTGTATGACTTTACACTCCTCGTCCCCTGTATGACTTTACACTCCTCGTCCCCTGTATGACTTTACACTCCTCGTCCCCTGTATGACTTTACACTCCTCGTCCCCTGTATGACTTTACACTCCTCGTCCCCTGTATGACTTTACACTCCTCGTCCCCTGTATGACTTTACACTTCTCGTCCCCTGTATGACTTTACACTCCTCGTCCCCTGTATGACTTTACACTCCTCGTCCCCCGTATGACTTTACACTCCTCGTCCCCTGTATGACTTTACACTCCTCGTCCCCTGTATGACTTTACACTCCTCGTCCCCTGTATGACTTTACACTCCTCGTCCCCTGTATGACTTTCCACTCCTCGTCCCCTGTATGGCTTTACACTCCTCGTCCCCTGTATGACTTTACACTCCTCGTCCCCTGTATGACTTTACACTCCTCGTCCCCCGTATGACTTTACACTCCTCGTCCCCTGTATGACTTTACACTCCTCGTCCCCTGTATGACTTTACACTCCTCGTCCCCTGTATGACTTTACACTCCTCGTCCCCTGTATGACTTTACACTCCTCGTCCCCCGTATGACTTTACACTCCTCGTCCCCTGTATGACTTTACACTCCTCGTCCCCTGTATGACTTTACACTCCTCGTCCCCTGTATGACTTTACACTCCTCGTCCCCTGTATGACTTTACACTCCTCGTCCCCTGTATGACTTTACACTCCTCGTCCCCTGTATGACTTTACACTCCTCGTCCCCTGTATGACTTTACACTCCTCGTCCCCTGTATGACTTTATACTCCTCGTCCCCTGTATGACTTTACACTCCTCGTCCCCTGTATGACTTTACACTCCTCGTCCCCTGTATGACTTTACACTCCTCGTCCCCTGTATGACTTTACACCCCTCGTCCCCTGTATGACTTTACACTCCTCGTCCCCTGTATGACTCTACACTCCTCGTCCCCTGTATGACTTTACACTCCTCGTCCCCTGTATGACTTTACACTCCTCGTCCCCTGTATGACTTTACACTCCTCGTCCCCTGTATGACTTTACACTCCTCGTCCCCTGTATGACTTTACACTCCTCGTCCCCTGTATGACTTTACACTCCTCGTCCCCTGTATGACTTTACACTCCTCGTCCCCTGTATGACTTTACACTCCTCGTCCCCTGTATGACTTTACACTCCTCGTCCCCTGTATGACTTTACACTCCTCGTCCCCTGTATGACTCAAGTCTAACATGATCGGCGGTTTTGTTTTTGCTGTTGTCCTCCATAATATTAAACATAATTTTGTTATTCTTTTCTAACAGCTGTCTCGGCGGTTCTGTTCTCAGTGGTGGATTGAAAATGCTCTTGGTATTAATTTAGAATTTCCTACGTCCACTGTCCCTGTTAAATAATCTCTGAAAGCTTAACTGCAGAGTTTGGTCATATCATCAGATGCTGAACGGTATCTTACATGTAGACAAGAAAACAACAATTGAAAAGGAACTGCATATTTCAAATCCGAAGAGGAACACTCGCCAGTAGTATGTCACATACTGATGGTGAGTACTCCAGGTGGGAGTCGAAATATATATACAGTTTTTTTTCAATTGTTGTTTTCTTGTCGTCATGTGGGATGCCCTTCAACAATGACCAGTGTTCATTTCCCTTCTATCGTTAAATCTTCAAATCTGCACATTTCTCTACTCAGTACTGCCACTCATTTCCCTCTCTTCAGTTCCTCTAAATTTTATCAATCCCGTGATCATCTTCTCAGCCATGGTTGTTACACCTGGATAAAATGTTCTTACATTGACCTCACAGGTAATATTTGTAATTAAAACTGCATTTGTTTACCATAGCCTTTTCTTCTTTCTTTTATCTCTTTTTAGCTCATCTGATCCTTGTGAAAGTTAAGACACATGTGCAACATCTGGATATCTTTATTGTAGACGTTTCGTCATCCAGTGGCTTTATCAATACAGATTCTAGGACATAATTAGAAGACAGTAGAACTGTATACAAAAGATGAGGTAATCAGTCCCTCAGCCTTGGAGTTAGTGTTCACAGCATCGTGGTGGAGGACAATCTGGAGCAAAGGCAAGAAGACTGGTGGTTATATAGGCGTCAGTGGATAAGACGTGTAGCAGACGAGGGCATAGTCACTGGTAGGCGAAATTCCCCAGTGGAAGTAGGTCCTACCCAAAGAGATGGGTTAGTTGCAGCAGCCTACCAGTGACTATGCCCTCGTCTGCTGCACGTCCTGATCCACTGACGCCTATATAACCACCAGTCTTCTTGCCTTTGCTCCAGATTGTCTCCACCACGATGCTGTGAACACTAACTCCAAGGCTGAGGGACTGATTACCTCATCTTTTGTATACAGTTCTACTGTCTTCTAATTATGTCCTAGAATTTGTATTGATAAAGCCACTGGATGACGAAACGTCTACAATAAAGATATCCAGATGTTGCACATGTGTCTTAACTTTCATATTGTCGGTATTTTACACCTTTATTGCACATCTGATCCTTATTTAGTATTGTGGTGGATGGAGGAACCTGTCATGGGTGTGGGATCTGGATGGATTCTGGGGCTTCTTCTCCAGGGAGTCTCACTCCTTTTCTAGAATTGATGGGAGACGGAATCTCTAATATCAAGGGGGCATGATGGCTGTCGATTTATATGATTTGTGGGGAAGCATTTGTGCTGGTGTAGAGTGTGACTGGTGAATACATGCATCTGGCGTGAGTCTGAGGGAAGGTTGCGGTTCAGGGATGTTCTGTTTGTAGCTGAGAATGTTTACATAGATGAAGGGGTCGTAGATGGAATATTGAATAAATTAGTGGCAAGGAATTATGGAGAAGGGGATGAGGGATGCTTGTGGAGTGGTTAGAGGGGGGCTACTAGAGGGAGGGGGTGAAGGGGTACGGATATTTCTCTCCAACCATTGTCTTGGTCGATGTGTTGTAGTTTCTACCCTGTTAAAGAATATAGGCGACTCCAAACATGGGATGTTGGAGGGCGGGGTACCTAGCATGGGGATGTTGGAGGGCGGGGTACCTAGCATGAGGATGTTGGAGGGCGGGGTACCTAGCATGGGGATGTTGGAGGGCGGGGTACCTAGCATGAGGATGTTGGAGGGCGGGGTACCTAGCATGGGGATGTTGGAGGGCGGGGTACCTAGCATGAGGATGTTGGAGGGCGGGGTACCTAGCATGGGGATGTTGGAGGGCGGGGTACCTAGCATGGGGATGTTGAGGTCATGTAGGAGGGTATTGGAATGTATAATTAGGGAATATGGGAGTAATCGGGAGGGAGTAGGCAGGAGAGGTGAGTCGAGTGACAGGAGCGGAGGTAATGTTTGGTCACTGGTGACTACACCTTCACCTCTCATTATCTCCACCACCACACTACTCACCCTCTCACTACTTGAAATAAAATAATGAATATAAGAATGAATAACGGGGACAGTGAATATTACTATTCCACTCAAACACAGTTTATTATTAAGTCTTTGTACAGTAATATATTTGGGAACAGGAGAACATTATTGGGGTTTAGATAAATGGGAATGGTACATATAAGCAGTGAGACAGGGAATACAATCAACTGACGAAACAATATAGCTTACAATATAATTCAGAGGACAGTTCACCACAGGAACTAAGTCACGCACTAGCCATAGGTCCCAAGACCTACACAGCCGAGTACTGCTCAAAGCCAGTACTCTGCCAAGTGTCTCAAACAGTCTCCTCCAGAGACTCTCCAGCAGCCTTCTCCCGAGCTCTGCACACCAGCCAGAGCTCTGCCAGAGTCTCTTTGCTCAGAGCTCTGCACACAGGCCAGAGCTCTGCTCGAATCCTTCCTGCTCAGCTGTTCCTTGGGCTTATATGGTCCTCAAAGCACCCTCCACAATGGGGTGTGCACCACGTGTTTTGACCTGATGCCGAGATCTGACGCCGTTAAGAACCAAAGACCTGAGACTTAAACCAAAAGGCGTGTCTAACAGCTATTTGCGAAGGCAAGGTGTGACCATTTAATTGGTTAAATTAGGTCTCCCCCAGAGACCTCACAAGCATAGTGGCCTACATCACATTAGCATGGGGATGTTGGAGGGTGGGGCACCTACATAGCTTGGGGAGGCATGAAGAACCGACTGCAAGTGAGAGCAGTAAGAGAAACAATGTGTATTGAGTGACGGGGAGGGATGTGATAGATGGTGAGGGGTCTGAGGAATATGGGTGGGGAGTATGAGGGCAGGGTATCTAGAGTTGCTGAAAACAGGAGGACTAGTCTGATGCTATTGAGTGAGGGATCATTGTTGGGTGAAACTGCAGCAGATGTTGAGACACATGTTTAAGTGCTACCAGCCACAACAATATTACAGAGATAACGTTCTTCTTTGCAGTTTGTTTTGTAACTTATATCTCTGCCTTAATTCATGTCCGAAAAACTCCTTTAATGCAGCAGAAGCTGATTTTGGGTGGTGAAGGTTGAGTTACACGATCTGTGGATGATGATAAGATACTCAGTGGTGGACAGATAGAAAATTACCTTACTGAGGGGCTACCAACCTGCCTGGAGCCTACCTGAGGGGTATTCCGGAGATCAACGCCCCAGCGGCCCGGTCCACGACCAGACCTCCCGGTGGTTCAGAGCCTGATCAACCAGACTGTTACTGCTGGCCGCACATATTCCAACACACGAACTACAGACTGGCTAATCCGGCACCAACTTTACGTATCTGTCCAGTTCTCTTTTGAAGGCAGCCAGGAGTCTCTTGGTAATTCCCCTTTTGCATGGTGGGAGGCTGTTGAACAAACTTGGGCCCTGGACACTTATGGTGTTTACGCTTAGTGTACCAAAGGCGCCCCTACTTTTCATTGGGGGCATTTTGCACTGCCTGCCCAGTCTTTTACTTTCGTAGGGAGTGATTTCTGTGTGCAGATTCGGGACCTATGATATATCTCTCTCGCCTGCGTTCTAGCGAGTACAAGTCAAGTGCTCCCAAGCATTCCCAGTAGTTAAGGTGTTTGATGGAACTTATATGTGTAGTAAAGGTTCTCTGTACACTCTCTAGATCTGCAATTTTACGTGCTTTGAATGGAGATGTTAATGTACAGAAGTATTCCTGCCTAGAGAGAACAAGTGATTTAAAAAGGATCATCATTAGTTTGGCATCTCTTGTTTTGAACGTTCTCATTATCCATCCTATCATTTTCTTCACTGTTGTGATAGTGACACTGTTGTGATCCTCGAAAATGAGATCCTCAGACATTACCGCTCCCAGGTCCCTCACATTACTTTCCCTCTCTATTGTATGAAATATCTGAAATGAGGATGAGGAACAGGATGGGGGGGAGTACTGCGCCTTGTGGAACAGAGTTCTTCACTATGGCAGCTTCCGATTTAACTTTGTTTACTACTACTCTTGGTGTTCTATTGGTTAGAAAGTTGAAGCTCCATCTGCCCACTTTGCCATTTATTCCTTTAGCACGCATTTTGTGCGCTATTACACCATGATCACACTTGTCAAAGGCTTTTGTAAAGTCTATGCATGTTACATTTGCATTCTGTTTATCTTCAAGTGCATTCAAGACTATACCATAGTGATCCAGTAGTTGCGAAAGGCAGGAGCGACCTGCTCTGAGACCATGTTGCCCTGGATTGTGCAGTTTTTGGGAATCCATGTGGCTTGGAATCATGCTTCTTTTTACTCTTTCAAAGATTTTTACAATGTGGGACGTTAGAACTACTGATGTACAGTTCTTAGATAATGCTTTGCTGCTACCTTTATGGGGCTATATTCCATGTTTTTAATGACTGTGCAACTCCACCCATGTCTAAGATCCTTTTCCATACTATACTTACAACACGCGAAAGGGCTGTGTAGGTTCCTGAAAAAAAATTTCTTTAGATTCCTGAATCCACTACCGATATTTACTAGCGTCGTATTCACCACCTGTGTTATACTGTTTGTGTTCCTCCGGTGATACACTTGACGTAATGGTAACTCAGGTCTCTTTAAGTACTAATTACCTCCACCTCCCCGGCACTCAATCCCTCCCTCTAGACTGTACAATGTTCATCCTCATTCATTGCTTATTTGACCAGTCAGTTTCTTCAGGTCTCCTCTGCAGCCTGCTTGTCAGTGCCCAGAATTTTGTCTCTCATCTGTTTCACATAATATTGTTAGTAATAAAAATATTATTATTAGAGGCTCGAGGAGCTTTCTTCCTGCAATCTAAGTAACAACTATTGTTAATGAACGTGTCAGGAGACACTAGTCAGTAATTGACTTCCTCTTGCTGGACCTGCCTTGTTTTGATAGGATTATGTTTACCAAGCGGTGTGTGTGTGTGTGTGTGTGCGTGTGCGTGTGTGTGTGTGTGTGTGTGTGTGTGTGTGTGTGTGTGTGCGTGTGCGTGTGCGTGTGTGTGTGTGTGTGTGTGTGTGTGTGTGTGTGTGTGCGTGTGCGTGTGCGTGTGTGTGTGTGTGTGTGTGTGTGTGTGTGTGTGTGTGTGTGTGTGTGTGCGTGTGCGTGTGCGTGTGTGTGTGTGTGTGTGTGTGTGTGTACTCACCTATTTGTACTCACCTATTTGTGGTTGCAGGGGTCGAGTCCTAGCTCCTGGCCCCGCCTCTTCACCGGTTGCTACTAGGCCCTCTCTCTCCCCGCTCCATGAGCTTTATCAAACCTCGTCTTAAAACTGTGTACGGTTCCTGCCTCCACTACGTCATTTTCTAGGCTATTCCACTGCCTTACAACTCTATGACTGAAGAAATACTTCCTACTATCTCTCTGACTCATTTGTGTCTTCAACTTCCAATTGTGGCCTCTTGTTTCTGTGTCCCCTCCCTGGAACATCCTGTCTTTGTCCACCTTGTCTATTCCACGCAGTATTTTATATGTCGTTATCATGTCTCCCCTGACCCTCCTGTCCTCCAGTGTCGTCAGGCCGATTTCCCTTAATCTTTCTTCATAGGACATTCCCCTTAGCTCTGGAACTAACCTTGTCGCAAACCTTTGTACTTTCTCTAGTTTCTTGACGTGCTTTATCAAGTGCGGGTTCCAAACAGGTGCTGCATACTCCAGTATGGGCCTGACATACACGGTGTACAGTGTCTTGAATGATTCCTTACTAAGGTATCGGAATGCTGTTCTCAGGTTTGCCAGGCGCCCATATGCTGCAGCAGTTATCTGATTGATGTGTGCTTCCGGAGACATGCTCGGTGTTATACTCACCCCAAGATCTTTCTCCTTGAGTAAGGTTTGCAGTCTTTGGCCACCTAGCCTATACTCTGTCTGTGGCCTTCTGTGCCCTTCCCCTATCTTCATGACTTTGCATTTGGCAGGATTAAATTCGAGAAGCCATTTGCTGGACCAGGTGTCCAGTCTGTCCAGGTCTCTTTGAAGTCCTGCCTGGTCCTCGTCAGATTTAATTCTCCTCATTAACTTCACATCATCTGCAAACAGGGACACTTCTGAGTCTAACCCTTCCGTCATGTCGTTCACATATACCAAAAATAGCACTGGTCCTAGGACCGACCCCTGTGGGACCCCGCTCGTCACAGGTGCCCACTGTGATACATCATTACGTACCATGACTCGTTGTTGCCTCCCTGTCAGGTATTCTCTGATCCATTGCAGTGCCCTTCCTGTTATATGCGCCTGATGCTCTAGCTTCTGCACTAATCTCTTGTGAGGAACTGTGTCAAAGGCCTTCTTGCAGTCCAAGAAGATGCAATCAACCCACCCCTCTCTCTCTTGTCTTACTTCTGTTATTTTATCATAAAACTCCAGAAGGTTTGTGACACAGGATTTGCCTTCCGTGAATCCGTGCTGGTTGGCATTTATACTCCTGTTCCGTTCCAGGTGCTCCACCACTCTCCTCCTGATAATCTTCTCCATAATTTTGCATACTATACACGTCAATGACACAGGTCTATAGTTTAGCGCCTCTTTTCTGTCTCCTCTTTTGAAAATGGGAACTACATTTGCCGTCTTCCATACCTCAGGTAGTTGCCCAGTTTCCAGGGATGTGTTGAAGATTGTGGTAAGTGGTACGCACAACATATCTGCTCCCTCTCTAAGGACCCATGGAGAGATGTTGTCCGGTCCCATTGCCTTTGAGGTATCGATGTCCCTTAGCAGTTTCTTCACCTCCTCCTCATCTGTATGTATGTCGTCCAACACTTGTTGGTGTATTCCTTGTTGGTGTCCCCATCTGGTCTGTCCCCCCAGAGTCCTTCCTGTCTCTACTGTAAATACTTCCTTAAATCTCGTGTTGAGCTCCTCACATACCTCTTGGTCGTTTCTTGTGAGTTCTCCACCTTCTTTCCTCAGCCTTATCACCTGGTCCTTGACTGTTATCTTCCTCCTAATGTGGCTATACAGCAGTTTCGGGTCAGATTTGACTTTCGATGCTATGTCGTTTTCATACTGTCGCTGGGCCTCCCTCCTTAACTGCGCATACTCGTTTCTGGCTCTTCTACTAATCTCCTTGTTTTCCTGGGTCCTATGCCTCCTGTACCTTTTCCATTCTCTGTTGCACTTAGTTTTTGCCTCCCTACACCTTCGGGTAAACCAAGGACTCGTTTTGGTCTTCCTATTATTTCTGTTTCCCTTGGGAACAAAACTTTCCTCTGCCTCCTTGCACTTTGTTGCCACATATTCCATCATCTCGTTTACTGATTTTCCTACCATTTCTCTGTCCCACTGAACCTCCTGCAGGAAGTTTCTCATACCTGTGTAGTCCCCCCTTTTATAGTTTGGCCTGTCCCCTTCAGTTCCTGTTACCTTCTCCACTTGTAACTCTACTATATAGTCAAAACTCAGAACCACATGATCGCTAGCTCCAAGGGGCCTCTCGTAAGTGATGTCCTCGATGTCTGAACTGCTCAGGGTGAACACAAGATCCAGTCTTGCTGGCTCATCCTCCCCTCTCTCTCTGGTTGTGTCCCTGACATGTTGATGCATGAGGTTTTCAAGTACCACATCCATCATCTTGGCTCTCCATGTTTCGGGACCCCCATGTGGCTCCAGGTTTTCCCAGTCGATCTCCCTGTGGTTGAAATCGCCCATTACCAGTAACTTTGCTCTGCTCGAGTGAGCTCTTCTTGCCACCTCAGCCAGTGTGTCCACCATCACCCTGTTGTTTTCTTCGTACTCCTCTCTTGGCCTCCTGCAGTTCTGTGGTGGGTTATACATCACTCCAATGACTACTTTATGTTCTCCGGACTGAATTGTACCTACAATGTAGTCTCTTTCTCCAATCATGTCCATGCCTTCCATTTCCTCAAATCCCCATTGGTGTTTTATGAGCAGTGCAACCCCTCCTCCCCCTCTACTCCTTCTATCTTTCCTCAGGATCTGATATCCTGTTGGGAAGATTGTGTCTGTTATTGTCTCAGCGAGTTTTGTTTCTGTGACTGCTATGATGTCTGGGGATTTTTCACTGATTCTTTCATTCCACTCCTCGTGTTTATTCGTTATTCCATCCGCGTTTGTGTACCAAACCTTTAGTTTCTTTTCTATCATTGTGGTCATGCAAGTATATTGGGGTTGGGGGAGCGAGAGCCTTGGTGGGGGCCTATATGGGGCTGTGGTGTAGGTGGGGTATGTGTTGATGGGGGTGGGGTCAGAATGCCCATAAGGGACAGCTGTTGGGGTGAGGTTTGTGATATGGGGGTTGGTGGCAGAGGGAACAGTGAGTGGGTTGTAGTATAGGTTGCTCAGTTGCGTTGGGAATGTCGCGGGTGGGGTCTTTTGGTGGGAGATTCTGTGGGGTGTGTTTGCCCTTCCTCCTGTGTCTGGGTCCTGCTCATTTTCATTGCTTCTCGTTCCTCCTTGCGTCTCTGTACCCTCTCTTTCAGTGTAGTCCTTTCTTCTTGTGTTCTGTCGCGGTCGAGGTATACTCTCTGGTACCCCTCTTTGTCCCTCAGTCTTGCTTTCTCTTGCAGAATCCTGAT
>NC_091297.1:63133611-63141111 GCF_038502225.1 Cherax quadricarinatus
CCTATACTACTTGTGCTCCATCCAAGTGGTAGGAGATTCCAGAACATCGGATTACCATCTGCCCAGGATAACCTACATAAATAACATCAGAGGAACTATCTAGGGCCATACCTACTCCTACCCAACAAGAACTGAAGGCCATTTTTTATTATATTTAAATTTTAAGTAAAATTCTCAAAAATCATTTTTCTTGTTTTTCCTAAATCATTTCTTTATTTATTTTTCCATTAGTTTCTTTTGTTCAGTAGGAAGGCGTTCCACTGACAGTGTTCTGAAATACGTGTTTGGAGGTCCCTTGATGTTTCGCCCACGTATAACTTGTTGCAGTCATTGCAAGGGATTATGTATACCCTTGCAGAGGATGGAGGCTTGTCCTGCCTACTACTGGTGATGTCCTTGATGGTCGTGGTTGTGGAGGTGGATACTTGGAATGATGTTTTGGTAAAGATGTTGGAAACATGTTTGGCAATGGAGTTGGTGGGAAGGACTATGTATCTCTTCTCGGCAGTGTCTTCTCTGGGTGTGTTGAAGATGTTTAATGCTCGCCGTCTGCAGTCTCTGATGAAGTGACGAGGATAGTGGAGTTTAGAAAATATTTGTTCAATTATAGTGCATTCTTCCTCAAGGAACTCGTTGCTGCAGATTCTGAGTGCACGTAGGAAGAAGCCTATAATTACACCACGTTTGGTTTTGGTGTCGTGGTGGGAGTAGAAGTGGAGAAGATCGTTTTGGTTGGTGGGTTTTCGATAGACTTTAAAACGAAGTTCGTGGTCAGCTTTGCAGAGCAGGACATCAAGGAAAGGAAGAGTGTTGTCGACTTCTTCTTCAAGTGTGAACTGGATTGAAGGCTCGACCTGGTTGAGCTTGTCTTGGAGAGCTTGAACGTTGAAGCGTTTAGGAGTTATGAGGAGAATGTCGTCAACATAACGGAGCCAGGTGACAGACGAAGGAATAATGGTGGAGAAACGTTCGGCTTCTAGATGTTCCATGTTTTTAGACTCTATAACCCCACTCGGTACATCATCAGATGCAGCATTCTTCACCTGACCTCAGCCGGACTATAAATACTCGCGTTCCTTCCACCCCAGGTAGTTCTGTTTGTGACTTGAAAAAGCCCACTGTGTGGGCGAAACGTAGTCAATAAAGGATCACATTATACTGCATTTGTGTTTATATTGCCATTGTGTCGGTATTTTATACCATTTATTTCCATCCTTAAGGAGTGTTGGAGATAGTCAAGGATCTACAGCCCTATGGCGAGTACCTATAGTCCTATTGAGAAGAATTAAGAGAGACTCGAACCATGGCCCTCGCATACAGCAAGTCCATCCATCTATCGCTGAATTACGAGGCTTTCATGGAAGAGGTTCCGCAGACAGCACTACCATGACCTGTCTGCCTCAGAGGTCACTAGCTGTGACCTTATCTGTCCCTTCCTACAGCCTCAGAAGCTTTCACTCTCCATATATTCCCATTATCCGTCAAAGCCACACAGTCTAGAAACTCAGGATAAGTCGTGATGAACGACTGTCGTCAGTGAATAAACAGAAGGAACAAATGTCAGGGCAGCAGTTCGAGTCCTCGTCCATTCCTGTGTTTCATCATTGACAACAGATCACTACGACTTATATTTAGTTTAAAGATTACATGACAGTATGATGTACTGATAATACATATGACAACAGATGTACTAGTCCACATCGCTGAATCTATCTTGGACACACCATTGAAAATGTCGTGGATATATGAATCATACACAGTATAGTCATATACGCATCACTTATGTTCCCACACAGTGTACGAAGTCGACACAATCATTAACTTGTAAATAAGTTTAAGTTAATACCTTGGAGCAGACTATCACTTGGTTAAGCAGAGAGCTGTGTCTTGTACTCCTGACGACACTAATATACTGTTACTCGACTCTGGCACTTCCTTCATCCTCTAAACCAAATAAAATAAACAACTTTTAGGTGTCTTGTTGATATTCAGCATTTCACCTTCCTGGAAATCTTTTATATATGTTATTATCGAGAGTTATAAGAAATCTTAAGGTTCATATGTTTAGTGAGGATCACGTATCGAAAATCATATTATGACCTGCACACAGGACTGTCATTATGAATGAGTCCTGTTTTAAACGTTTTGGTCCAAATCGGACCGAAACATTGTCATAAACTTCTTTCTCATAAGTGTGGGTTATCTGTGTAATGTTCCAGTCACAGTATTGTGCATTTTTGTTCTTTCTGTTTATAACTGCGCAGTAACAGAGGTATAACTTGCACAATATTCACCTGATTGAGCTTAAATTAATATAACATGATTTTACTTACTACTGGTAAACATATCTTAATAATAATAAACTCAGAGTGGAACAATACAAAAATAACCTGCACTATAGAGAGGGAAACTCGGGACGACGTTTCAGTCCAGGTTGAACCATTGGCAAGTGACGATAAAGCGAGAAAGAGCGAAGGCCAAAATATATGCGAGCGGGAGCGGGGAAAGAAGGGAATAATAGTGGAAATAGAGGTGGTAATAGTAGTGGTGTTGGGAGAGGGCAGTAGTAGTAATAATAGGTAGTAGTAGTAATAATAGGTAGTAGTAGTAGTAATAATAGGTAGTAGTAGTAATAATAGGTAGTAGTAATAATAGGCAGTAGTAGTAATAATAGGTAGTAGTAATAATAGGTAGTAGTAGTAGTAATAATAGGTAGTAGTAGTAATAATAGGTAGTAGTAATAATAGGTAGTAGTAGTAATAATGGGTAGTAGTAATAATAGGTAGTAGTAGTAATAATGGGTAGTAGTAATAATAGGTATTAGTAGTAATAATAGGTAGTAGTAATAATAGGTAGTAGTAATAATAGGTAGTAGTAGTAATAATGGGTAGTAGTAATAATAGGTATTGGTAGTAATAATAGGTAGTAGTAATAATAGGTAGTAGTAGTAATAATGGGTAGTAGTAATAATAGGTATTAGTAGTAGTAATAATAGGTAGTAGTAGTAATAATAGGTAGTAGTAATAATAGGTAGTAGTAGTAATAATGGGTAGTAGTAATAATAGGTATTAGTAGTAGTAATAATAGGTAGTAGTAGTAATAATAGGTAGTAGTAATAATAGGTAGTAGTAGTAATAATAGGTAGTAGTAATAATAGGTAGTAGTAATAATAGGTAGTAGTAATAATAGGTAGTAGTAATAATAGGTAGTAGTAGTAGCAATAATAATAGTAGTATTAGTAGAAATAATAATAGCAGTAGTAGCAGAGGAAATAATCCATAAGAAGAAAAGAACAGAAGAGCACAGCAGGAGAGCTACTGGCTCACAGGAATAGGACAAAATTCCTGAGGAACAACACCCGTATAGGAAACAACCCACCAAGACAATGACAATAGTCCAGGTCCGACTGAAACGTCGTTATACGTTTCCATCTCCTAAGTGCTGTAGTTACTTGATAAATTTATCACAATTTCGTCCAACTTTACTACGTATTTACACTTTCTAACTATGTTGAGCCTTTTTTTGCGAGGTTGCTGCAATAATTAAATTTTATTATGCTTACTAGACAAACAAACAAATACTTTTGTAATCGTGAGAGTGAAGTTTTGTTTATTAAGAGGCTCCCACTGTAAGGTTGGTAAGGTTATTGTAACCACCAGATGTTACAAAGTGAGAGGTTAGGAAGCTAGACCCACTAACACAGTGCTAGAGTCTAATTTCTGTTGTTCCAACTGCAAGCAGTCAGTTAACAAAACCATAATAGACAGAAATAAATTCGAGAACAACCCGAGACCTCGAGACGGGAAGGCTAAGAGGCGCCTTAGTTTCCTGTCTCCTAATATCATGTTTATTTTTCCCCTATACTCTCTCTTGTCTATAATTACTGTCGTACTTGCTTCGTCTGCTTCCGCAAGGTGAAATCTAGGAGAGGTGTGAGCAAAGCTTACACCTCTCCAACACAACTCTTCTCAAAGATTTGTTAAGTTATACCATTAATTATTGAAAAATCCCAGACTTCACCTTACGAAAGCAGATAAAGCAGATAATGCAGATAAAGCAGATAAAACAGATAAAGCAGATAAAGCAGATAAAGCAGATAAAGCAGATGGATAAGGTAGATTACAATGAAAAAAAACATTATTACAAAACAAGGGAAGTGACTTACCCCTTAAGGGAAGCCAACCGCTCTACCTTCCCGGTTGTATAGGCTACATTAAGAAATTCTCAAACCATCCTCCTAATGTAAGAGTGGCAAGCTTAGCAAGGCCACCAACTGCGACCTAACACTAGTTTTTACAGAGCTGCTCCTGATAACACAGTGTTTTGTGTTCTACACTTTCTCATGTTCAGGAACATTACTGTGTTCTTTAGTGATGATGGTGAGGTAATGTAGCGCATTCTGGCACCCTGACACTCTGGCACTCTGGCACTCTGGTACTCTGGCACCCTGGCACTCTGGTACTGGGACCCTGGCACTCTGGCACTCTGGCACCCTGACACTCTGGTACTGGGACCCTGGCACTCTGGCACCCTGGCACTCTGGCACTCTGGCACCCTGGCACTCTGGTACTGGGACACTGGCACTCTGGCACTCTGGCACCCTGGCACTCTGGTACTGGGACCCTGGCACTCTGGCACTCTGGCACCCTGGCATTCTGGCACTCTGGCACCTTGGCATTTTGGCACTCTGGCACCCTGGCACCCTCACACTGGCACCCTGGCACTCTGGTACTGGGACCCTGGCACTCTGGCATCCTGGCACTCTGGCACCCTTGCACTCTGGCACCCTGACACTGGCACCCTGGCTCTCTGGCACCATGGCAATCTGGCACCCTGGCGCTCTGGCACCCAGGCACCCTGGCACTCTGGCAAGAAGATAAAAGGGGAAAAATAGGGGAAGTGGGAAAGGAAAAAAAGAAGGAAAGAGTAGTAAAGGGAAGGGGAGAGGGGAAAGAGGGAGGGGAGAGGAGAGAGAGGGAGAGGGAGGGGAGAGGAGAGAGAGGGAGAGGAGAGAGAGGGAGAGGGAGGGGAGAGGAGAGAGAGGGAGAGGAGAGAGAGAGAGAGGGAGGGGAGAGGAGAGAGAGGGAGGGGAGAGGAGAGAGGGGGAGGGGAGAGAGGGGGAGGGAGGATGACAGGGAGGAGGGGTAGGGCATGTGGGAGTGGAATGAAATGAAATTCATTTCAATCTTCCTTCACTATCTTTCTATCTCTCTCCCCATTTCTCCTGTCTTTCTTCCACCTCTCTAGTCTCTCTCTATCGTAATTAATTTCCTTCTCACAGACAGTCCCACTTTCCTCTCCATCAGACCTGTGGTTCCCAGGCTGGGTCTTGGAACTCCCAGGATGATGCACGCTCTTCACGGGGCATCTCCATAACCCTCTGACACACTGTCTCGCTCATCCTGGGAAAGTAACACATGTCAGGTCGCAGATAATATTGGAGATTTATATATAAATCCAAAGAAATCGACAATTGGAAAACACACATACACACACACACGCACACACACACACACACACACACACACACACACACACACACACACACACACACGAACATTGATTGTATTTTCAGGATAAAATTACTTACGTGTTTACTAAATAATATTGTAACTTTCTACAATTATTACAGTAAGTGACCTTGACCCTGCTTCCCTTGTTACAGTAAGTGACCTTGACCCTGCTTCCCTTGTTACCTAACGCTAAATAGATACCGGGTCGCATCCTGTGTGTGACCATAATGGAAATAAGTCACTTTGTCTGACTTTTTTTGGGTTATCCCAGGTAATTTACTACGTATAATATGTATACTTACGTCTAACTATACCTAAATAAACTTACTGGAAATTAGATGTATTTCAGCAGTGCGTGATTCAAGAGAGACATTCTCAGGTATCTCCAGGAACAGTATCTCAGTGATCACATAAAGATATCTTCTGCATCCCCATCTAGCAGGCCCGGTGGCCTGGTGGCTGAAGCTCGCGCTACACACACGGAGGGCCCGGGTTCGATTCCCGGCGGGGTGGAAACATTTCGACACGTTTCCTTACACCTGTTGTCCTGTTCACCTAGCAGCAAATAGGTACCTGGGTGTTAGTCGACTGGTGTGGGTCGCATCCTGGGGGACAAGATTAAGGACCACAATGGAAATAAGTTAGACAGTCCTCGATGACGCACTGACTTTCTTGGGTTATCCTGGGTGGCTAACCCTCCGGGGTTAAAAATCCAAGCGAAATTTTATCTTATCTTAGCACCCTCAGTGAACGTAAGAGACCTAGGAGCTATAGCTCAACCATCCTATGAGGTCCAGGAACTGGAGAACAACATCTTCCAGGGTCCCGGGAGTTTTAGCTCCCGGGAGAAGCAACACTCAGAGAATGTTAATAAACACATCACTAAAGTTATATATCTCCATCAATATTATAGTAAATATTTTAGCTTTTTCTTTTTTTGGTACCTTTTTAAGCCAAATAATATTGTTTCAGTTTTCCCGAGATGTAGAGAAAATGTGTTGGGTGTGGAAAATACTGTATATATTTTCCAGAAATACAGTAGTTATATGTAAATAGATGGCCATACTGTATTTAATAAAAATTATGTTATAAAAAATGGGAAATTCTGCGCCTGCACAGACGGGACTCGCCATTGTGTTTTGAATGAGCCAAGAAAACGTTAGTGTAATGGGAAGAATTTTCGTGCTCTAGGGTTAAAATTGCGCTGACACCTCTCAAATAGGAGGCGAAATTGTTGGATGTGTATTCCTGCATAACCTGAGATATCAGACAACTGGACAAGACAGCTCCAGGAACCTCAGATAAGTCTGTTATGTTATAACTCTGGCCAGTGTTATTTTCATGTATAGACAGTGAGGTTTTCTGAGTATGATACACCTTGATCTCCAGTCAAATTGGTGAGTGATTTTAAGGTATTCTCTTTCTGTTATGTAAATGTGTGTATATATAATCCTTTTTTAATTTTAATATACAGTCCACAAATTTATATATTTCATTTGTAATTAATAGGTCCAGAGCAACTTGTGGATATGACAGTGGTAGGTATCGAAGGGGGACATTTTTTGCGACCTAGGTGTCCCAAATTCCTACTTGTCTAACTGATAAATAATAATTATCTATGTTCATTTACTGTTATGTACATAATGATACATTCAGATAAATATAATTTTCCACATTGTGTATTAATACACAACACTGTATTAATACACAATACTGTATTAATACACAACACTGTATTAATACACAATACTGTATTAATACACAACACTGTATTAATACACAACACTGTATTAATACACAATACTGTGTTTATTAATACACAACACTGTATTAATACACAACACTGTATTAATACACAACACTGTATTAATACACAACACTGTATTAATACACAATACTGTGTTTATTAATACACAACACTGTATTAATACACAACACTGTATTAATACACAACACTGTATTAATACACAACACTGTATTAATACAC
>NC_091297.1:63148611-63188611 GCF_038502225.1 Cherax quadricarinatus
CCCAACACCGAGCTATAGAATCCCACAGTATGCCACCAGGTCTCCCACCCTCACAGGCCCCCCAAACCACAGTGTTGGAAAGGAAACTGAAGGTATGGTACACAAACGCTGATGGAATAACAAATAAGTGGGAGGAGTGGCATGAAAGAGTCAAAGAAGCATCACCGGACATCATAGCTCTCACAGAAACCAAGCTTACAGGTATGATAACAGATGCCATCTTTCCAACGGGATACCAAATCCTGAGGAAAGACAGAGGGAACAGGGGGGGGTGGAGGAGTGGCGTTGCTGATCAAAAATCGCTGGAATTTTGATGAGCTGGAGAGAGGAGACAGCGGAGAAGAAAGTGATTACATAGCGGGAACACTTCACTCTGGAGGTCCCAAGGTGGTAATAGCAGTGATGTATAACCCACCACAGAACAGCAGGAGGCCAAGGCAAGAGTACGACGAGAGCAATAGAGCGATGGTTGACACACTGGCTAGAGTGGCCAGAAGAGCTCATGCATGCAGGGCAAAGCTCCTGATCATGGGTGACTTTAACCACAAGGAGATCGATTGGGAGAACTTGGTCCCACATGGGGGCCAAGATACATGGAGGGCTAAGATGATGGAGGTGGTACTGGAAAACTTCATGTGCCAACACGTAAGGGACACTACAAGAGAGAGAGGAGAGGATGAACCAGCAAGGCTGGACTTAGTATTCACCTTGAGTAGTGCAGATATCGAGGACATCACATATGAAAGACCCCTTGGGGCCAGTGACCATGTGGTTTTAAGCTTCGAATACACAGTAGAGCTACAAGTGGAGGGAGAAGCAGGAAGGCCAGGACGAATGAAGCCAAACTACAAGAAAGGGGACTACACAGGAATGAGGAACTACCTGAACGGGGTTCAGTGGGACAGAGAACTGGCAGGGAAGCCAGTTAATGAGATGATGGAATATGTAGCAACAAAATGCAAGGAGGCTGAGGAGAGGTTTGTACCCAAGGGTAACAGGAATAATGAAAAAGCCAGGATGAGCCCATGGTTTACCCAAAGGTGCAGGGAGGCAAAAACCAAGTGTGCTAGGGAATGGAAGAAATATAGAAGGCAAAGGACCCAGGAGAATAAGGAGAACAGTCGTAGAGCCAGAAACGAAAATGCACAGATAAGAAGGGAGGCCCAAAGACAATATGAAAATGACATAGCAGCGAAAGCCAAATCTGACCCGAAACTGTTGTACAGCCACATCAGGAGGAAAACAACAGTCAAGGACCAGGTAATCAGGCTAAGGAAGGAAGGAGGAATGAGGAGAGACAACAAGAAATGACCGTGAAGTATGTGAAGAACTCAACAAGAGATTCAAAGAAGTGTTCACAGAGGAGACAGAAGGGACTCCAGAAAGACGGAGAGGTGGGGCACACCACCAAGTGCTGGACACAGTGCACACAACCGAGGAAGAAGTGAAGAGGCTTCTGAGTGAGCTAGATACCTCAAAGGCAATGGGGCCAGATAACATCTCCCAATGGGTATTGAGAGAGGTAGCAGAGGCGCTATGTGTACCCCTAACAACAATATTCAATACATCTATCGAAACAGGGAGATTGCCTGAGGCATGGAAGACAGCAAATGTAGTCCCAATCTTTAAAAAAGGAGACAGACATGAAGCATTAAACTACAGACCAGTGGCACTGACATGTATAGTATGCAAAATCATGGAGAAGATTATCAGGAGAAGAGTGGTGGAACACCTAGAAAGGAACGATCTCATCAACAGCAGCCAACATGGTTTCAGGGACGGGAAATCCTGTGTCACAAACCTACTGGAGTTCTATGACATGGTGACAGCAGGAAGACAAGAGAGAGAGGGGTGGGTGGATTGCATTTTCTTGGACTGCAAGAAGGCGTTTGACACAGTTCCACACAAGAGATTTGTGAAAAAACTGGAGGACCAAGCAGGGATAACAGGGAAGGCACTACAATGGATCAGGGAATACTTGTCAGGAAGACAGCAGCGAGTCATGGTACGTGGCGAGGTGTCAGAGTGGGCACCTGTGACCAGCGGGGTCCCGCAGGGGTTAGTCCTAGGACCAGTGCTGTTTCTGGTATTTGTGAATGACATGACGGAAGGAATAGACTCTGAGGTGTCCCTGTTTGCAGATGACGTGAAGTTGATGAGAAGAATTCACTCGATCGAAGACCAGGCAGAACTACAAAGGGATCTGGACAGGCTGCAGACCTGGTCCAGCAATTGGCTCCTGGAGTTCAATCCCACCAAGTGCAAAGTCATGAAGATTGGGGAAGGGCAAAGAAGGCCGCAGACGGAGTACAGTCTAGGGGGTCAGAGACTACAAACCTCACTCAAGGAAAAAGATCTTGGGGTGAGTATAACACCAGGCACATCTCCTGAAGTGCACATCAACCAAATAACTGCTGCAGCATATGGGCGCCTAGCAAACCTCAGAACAGCATTCCGACATCTTAATAAGGAATCATTCAGGACCCTGTACACCGTGTACGTTAGGCCCATATTGGAGTATGCGGCACCAGTTTGGAACCCACACCTAGCCAAGCACGTGAAGAAACTAGAGAAAGTGCAAAGGTTTGCAACAAGACTAGTCCCAGAGCTAAGAGGTATGTCCTACGAGGAGAGGTTAAGGGAAATCAACCTGACGACACTGGAGGACAGGAGAGATAGGGGGGACATGATAACGACATACAAAATACTGAGAGGAATTGACAAGGTGGACAAAGACAGGATGTTCCAGAGATTGGACACAGTAACAAGGGGACACAGTTGGAAGCTGAAGACACAGATGAATCACAGGGATGTTAGGAAGTATTTCTTCAGCCACAGAGTAGTCAGTAAGTGGAATAGTTTGGGAAGCGATGTAGTGGAGGCAGGATCCATACATAGCTTTAAGCAGAGGTATGATAAAGCTCACGGCTCAGGGAGAGTGACCTAGTAGCGATCAGTGAAGAGGCGGAGCCAGGAGCTCGGACTCGACCCCCGCAACCTCAACTAGGTGAGTACAAGTAGGTGAGTACACACATACATACACACACATACATTCTCATAGGGAGTAAAGCGTGAGATATAGGAGTGTGCAAACATAACAGTGCATATAATTACTTAAGTGTATAGTGCCGGCCCAGAATAAGACCGTTACTGACTGTACTGGCTGGTGCCATAGAGGAAGCTGCTTGTTGTGATACCTTCCGATACCTCAAGGAACCAATGAAGTTAGGGGCTAGAATATTTCCCAAGAGCAGAAAAGTAAAGTTAAGTACTAACAAAACCAAAGGAAACAAAAATAAGATGCAAGTGTTGATAAGTGTAGGAGAACGCGGGAAGGGAAGTGGTTGAGAACTAGGCCTAAAAGTGTTTTTCTCACATTAGTAGCGGCGTATTTGAAGAATAAGTGTGACCCAAGGCAGGGAGATAAGAGACAAGTACAGATGTGTCGGTATATACAGTGAGTGCAGAGAAAAAGTTAGAAGAGCTAGTGACTACAGTGCCTACAGTGAGTACTACAGTGAAACAAGAAGGTAGGGGGTAGCATGTACTACAATTGAGAAGAAGCATCGCGCAGCTGCAGCTACGTGAAACCCACCGAACGGAAAGTATAAGCCTTTTTTGTGGTTGTATGAGGGATTTTTGAGTCTGGCCCTGCAATACTGACAGCTGAGGGTCTAGACCCTGCTCTGGAGAGCTGAATATCATAATAGAGCACTCAACACTTAGTGTTGAAACTTATTTGGTCCTAAGTCCCAACAAGGTAAATATACTGTATAAAGGCCCCAACACATCACGGATGGATCATCTGAGTTGGGGGGCCCTTATATCCACCCAAAACACATACATACACCCGGGTTGGGGAAGGTGATTGTAAGGTACATTTTAAATGATAGACTTACCCTTCAAGGAAGAGGAAGGTAATTTATACTGTTAGTAAACTAATGTTAGGACTATTGAGGCAACTGTAGATAATAACAATGTAGACCTAAGACCTTAACATAGGTAGTAATAGGCCAGTAATAGGGGCAAACACTAGGTTACATTAGCTTGGGAGAACTGGCAGCCCAAGTTTGAACGTCAAGGCACAGGGTTTTGAGACCGCAGTGCCTTCTTCTTTATCGAAACTCTGAGAGAGGCACACCGCCGTGAACATCAGGGCGGCGCCCCACGTGTCTACACATACTAGGCCCTGGGGAGATCTGGTGGAGGCACCTCAAAGTACCATAGACGACCTCCTCCGTCTGTTCCATACAGTAAGACAAGACCTCCCTTTCTTTCTCAGTATTCTGGCCAGTTTCTTGGGGGAAATTGCGAGTGAGTTGAACTGTGGGTCTTTGTGCAGTCAGACAGCCAATGACCAGTATGTACCGGCGTCCCCTCGTTGTTAAAGAAGCTAGTGTCACTTCCTGCATAGTTATACTAGGGGATACACACCCCTTGGAAACAGGAATTTCTGAGGTGCAGGCAGGCCACTAATACTGACTGAATATTGCAGGAATTAAGGTTCCCAGTTGCACGTGGTTCTGAGGGGAAGTCCGGAAGGGCTAATGCTTAGGGAGGTTGAAGACCGGGATATATTATCCAACACCAGGTAAGTTAGTCCTTTATTCGTGCATGCAGGTGAGATTTCTTGCAACATCAGTCATTTATGGAAATGTGTCATATAAGCCACTTGTGAGGCTGAGGTACCAGCCTCAGGGCTCGGTGTCAACAGTGTTTGCTAGGATAGACAACTCACATGGAGGCAGTCCAGACAAATTTCCACACTTAGTAAGGGGAATACTCATTTGTGCTTAATTGTTATTTGTTTACTTGTATTTTTACAACTGAATATATCATTGCTTAGTTAATCTTAAGTTAATTTTAAGCCTGCCCATAATGCTCTGCATACAAGAGGCTTTTAGCATGTGCACTTAACTATTGTATTTCTTTGTACATCTATGTATCATGTCCAAATTAAAAATAAATAAATAAATAATTGGGAAGGGACTTCAGTGGTGCCACACACAGCAGCGAGGCGCACAGGCGCACAGGTCAGAAAATACACCCGTATTGTAAGTAAGCTTATTCAGACATACACAATACTGTGCATAGATTACCATACACAGCAGCAAAGTTGTAGAGAATCTAGTGTAGAGAAACTGGGAGAGCCCAAAAAAACAGACATTTATGTTACTGCTGAACTAAGCTAGAACCAGGAGAAAATGTTCGGGTGACAGTACAGTAATGCACACAGCCGTACGTACATGCGCACACATGTAAACATACAAGAAGGCCATAAACCCATACAAACAACCTTGTATATCCCTACCCTAGCCCAGATACTAGGCCTACAACAAATGTAGAGGCTGACCCTATCCATCTCATACACTCACACTCACACTCACGCACTCTCACCCACTCTCACACACTCACACACTCTCACACATTCTCCCACTCTCTCCCACACTCTCACACTCACACTCTCTTACTCACGCTCTCTCTTATAATCTCTCTCCCACACTCTCTCGCACTCTTACTCCCACTAACAGTCCCACTCACACTCCTACTCTCGCCTTCTCACACTCTCTCACACTATCTCTTTCATGTTCTCTCCCACACTCTCTCACACCCTCTCTCACACTCCTTCTCTCACACTCTCTCGCACTCTCGCACTCTCTCGCACTCTCTCGCACTCTCTCGCACTCCCCCACACTCCCAAACTCTCCCACACACTTTCACACTCTCTCACACTTCTCACCCACACTCTCTCACACCCACTCACCCACACTCTTTCTCAATCATACCCTTTCACTCACACTCTCTCACTCACACTCTGTCACTCACTCCCATTCACACTCTCCCACACCCTCTCACCCACACGCTCTCACTCTCTCCTATTCCACTCTCTCTCCCTCTTTGTCTTCCTTCTCTTCCTCCCTTCTCCTCCCACTCTCTCTCTCCTATTCCACTTTCTCTCCCTCTTCGTCACTCCCTGACACTCTCCCGCACTCCCCCACACTCCCAAACTCTCGCACATACTTTCACACTCTCTCTCACACTTTCACTCTCTCACCCACACTCTCTCACTCACACCCACATGCTTTTTCACTCCCACTCTCACTCATACTTTTTGAATCACACCCTTTCACTCTCACTCTCTCACACTCTCTCACTCCCACTCTCCCACACCCTCTCACCCACATGCTCTCAATCACACTGTCTCACTCACACATTCTCACTCACACACTCTCACTCACACATTCTCTCTCTCTCTCTCTCTCTTTCTCTTCTATTCCACTCTCCATCTTTGTCTTCCTTCTCCTTCTCCCTACTCCTACTCCCCTCCCCCCTTGCTTTTCCAACACTTCCCTTCCCCCTCTCCCCTTGTACTCCCGTGCCTTCCCTCCAATTCTCTTCCCTCTGCTCTCTATCCTCTCCCCCTCACTGCCTCCTCCCCTTCTCCCTCCATATAACAAACACCTCCCCTCCATACACACACTCTTGAAAATACACAAGCTCTTCCTGCTGTGGAAGAAAAATGGGATACCAAAAATCAGGACAGAGAACCAGAGGATTGGTGGATGAAGCTGTGAGGGGTGGACCTGGGAGAGAAGAGTGGGAAGCAGAGCTCACGAGAAGGGAAGAGGAGTAGGGGAGGAGGCTGGAAGAGCTTGGCAGGAAAATACAAAAGAGAATAGCTGAGGAGAGCAGGAAATGGGAGTTACAAGTCATAGCAGCAGAAGCTAAGATACAGAACTTAGTGGAGGAACTAAAAAGTCTGAAACAGCCTAAAGATTCAAAGGACAGTACAGCCACAACATCGAGAACTGCTACATCAGTCACAAATGAAGGGACTGCAGGGTGCAAAGGAGTTACACCATATATGATGACTCTACCAGACCCAAGTAGGGGCCGGGAAAAGACAGGGAGAACAACAGTAACACAAGAGGGGACCAAAGCCAATGAACGAGCTAAGCTATACTCAGAGGATCTAACAGACAAATGCCCGTGTCCAGGAACAGGAAAGCACAGGGACACCGGTTAGGGAAGAGACAGTAGGAACAGATGTGTCAATGGCAGAAGCTAGTTCATCTCAGAGGATGCTCAGGGAAATACGGTGGGAGGACAAAAGGAAGACGTAGTTTTTGTCTATGGGCTCCAAGAAGTAGAAGGGGAAACTTACGAAGCAAGAAATTAGGAGGGAAAAAAAAAGATTTAAAGCATCATAAAAGCAATAGGAGAGGACGACATGACCCAGCTAACAAATTTTTGGAGAATTGAGTGGTTTGCAAGAGGAAAAAAACATTCAGTCAAGGTGATTTTCAAGGCAGAATTAGCCTGAATCCAGATCCTGCAGGAGAAAGTGCATCTAAGGACAAACCGGACTACCAGAGCAAGTACCTCGACCGTGACAGAACACAAGAAGAAATGATGATACTGAAAGAGAGGGTGCAACATCACATTGCGGAATGGGAGGCAAGGAAGGAGGGGATGTTTCATGACATACGTGGCTGTGGTAAGCTCAGAACTAATTTCATTTTACTCTCACTTGAAATACCAGACTTTTATTCTTTATTGCAATTCTGTTTAATAAATCTCTTGAATTCCAAACTTTCTCAAATACACACAAGCTTGCATCGGCTACCTCATCCCACAAAGGTGGAGACTCCGTGTATATGTATATATAGTGACATTTTGTATGTAGATAGTTCTAATAAAGATCATTTTTTTTTTATTTTTAAATGATTTCATGTTCAACACAAGGAGCTGCATCAACAATAACTATGTAGCAATATTGTAACCTTTATTTTGCTATTGTTTCCAGAGGAACATAAGTTCTTCATGAAGAGTCTGCTTAAACAATTCCAGTGTGTTTTGCTACATTTGTTGCGAATACCCTTTGAAAAAAGAAATCACAGATTTTGTAATTGAAGCTCATCTTGCTTATTTTGGAGTGGTGCTTGTAGAATAAGACAAGTCTTTGGCTCCCCATATGGTTTTGAAAACCTGTATAGAATGCTTACAAGAGTGGAAAAATACGAATAGGAAAAGTTTAAACTTGGGTGTGCCACCACAATGATTGTTATTTCTATACAGTGTATGTGAAAGGTTTCAAACGATTCAAGAAAGTCAGGTGGGAATATCCTGATCTGCAGTCAGCAAGGAGACCTGTGCCACACAGTGAAGACGTTCCAATCTCAGTGTTTACAACACTGCCTGACCTTTACTTGTCAGATGTTGAAGAAACTCAGAGTTTAGGATTTAACACAGGTGATAGCAGTGGAAGTGAATATGAAGTAAGCATTTCAACACCCCAGAAGTTCTCCCAAGATGAACTCAACGATCTGATACATGACCTCAGTTTGTCAAAGCAAGCATCTGAAGTTTTAGCATCCAGACTAAAAGAAAAGAACTGTCTGCAACAAAGTTAAAATAACAGCTTATTGGACAAAAGAAGCTGAACGCCTTCCTTATTTCAGCCAAAATAAGGAACGTGTATACCGCAGTAACATCCCTGTTCCTCTTTTTCGAATGGAACTTTAATATCGACCAGATGATTGGCGGTTGTTTATAGACAGCTCCATTAGAAGCTTGAAATGTGTCTTATTATATAATGGCAGCCAATATGCATTTCTTCCAAAT
The DNA here is from genome assembly GCF_038502225.1 of Cherax quadricarinatus. NCBI lineage: Eukaryota > Metazoa > Arthropoda > Malacostraca > Decapoda > Parastacidae > Cherax > Cherax quadricarinatus. The sequence continues at coordinate 63,157,237 of NC_091297.1, forward strand.
GCTCACTCGACAAAACTTAAAGAATACGAAAATATCAAAGTGGTCTTACAGAAGCGTTGTTATCATGAGCGCAAGATGTCTGTGTTGATCCGAAGATGGAAAACTCTTGTTTGCTTGCATGATCTAAAAAATAATTTCAATGCTATTTGTAAGTTTGCTTCGCCAGATCAATATATTTTTCACATATTTTATGTTTCTCAGTGAGATACCATATTTCTCAAAAACTAGAGCCAATCAAGTACAACTGATAACATATTCGGAATCGAACATTAAAATGGTATAAAATACCGACAGGTTGTTAGGTAAGACACATATGCAACAGTTAGGTATCTTTATTATGAAACGTTTCGCCTACACAGTAGGCTTCTTCAGTCGAGTACAGAAAAGTTGATAGAAGCAGAAGAGACTTGAAGACGATGTAATCAGTCCATCACCCTTAAACTTTAAGGGTGATGGACTGATTACATCGTCTTCAAGTATCTTCTGCTTCTATCAACTTTTCTGTACTCGACTGAAGAAGCCTACTGTGTAGGCGAAACGTTTCATAATAAAGATACCTAACTGTTGCATATGTGTCTTACCTAACATATTCGGAATCAGTACCGCAAACTTACCCTAAAATTGATGTAATATTATTGACCATAAATGATTGTTAAACAGTGATAAGCGAATATATCTATTCACCACTAAACAAATTATTTTAACCCTTTAAAATTTAACTTCAGATCAGGAAAGTGCTAATGATGCTAGCCTTACTAGACTGTCTATTCTGCTCTAGAAATTAATAAATATCCAGTGGATCTCTTTACTGATCTAAGAAAAGTATTGTAGATCACATTGTTGACTGCAATATAATGCAGTCTTCATTATGATCTATCCCACTTGTGGTCCATCCCCTGGATATTTTTTCCTCTTGTGACCCATCCCACGAATATCCCTCCCCTTGTGATCCATCCCATGGATATCCCTATCCTTGTGACCCATCCCACGGATACCCACCCCTTGTGATCCATCCCATCAATATCCCTCCCTTGTGATTCATCCAATTGATATCCCTCCTTGTGATTCATCCCATGGATGTCCCTCCCATGTGATCCATCCCATGGATATCCCTCCATTGTGATACATCCAATTGATATCCCTCCCTTGTGATTCGTCCCATGGATGTCCCTCCCATGTAATCCATCCCATGGATATCCCTCCCTTATGATTCATCCAGTTGATATCCCTCCCATGTGATCCATCCATGAATATTGGATCCCTTCCTGCAGGAAGTTGGACGACACGGGTTAGCTCTTAGCTCTGTGTTCTCAGCACCTGGAGAAGACGTCTGTAAACCAGAGCAGTTGAAGTGTGTCAGTGAAGCGTGTATGTGTGTGTATGTGTGTGTGTGTGTGTGTGTGTGTGTGTGTGTGTGTGTGTGTGTGTGTGTGTGTGTGTGTGTCTGTGTGTGTGTGTGTGTGTGTGTGTGTGTGTGATGTTCAGATAGTCTGGTATCTTATAGACTCCCATATATGAAAAGTTCTCGCCGGTTCTTAAGTCACTAATATTTTCACACTTACAACTTTTGGTCAGTCTATGAAGAGTAAAAATCAAAAAGCTGGAAAAAATGCAGAGGTTTGCAGCGAGACTAGTCCCAGAGATATGGAGTGCGAGTTATGGCGAAAGATTACAGGAGCTGAACCTGACCACACTAGAGGACAGAAAAACCAGGGAGGACATGTCAACGACGTACAAACTACCGAGAGGAAATGATACGGTGCACTGGGTGGAACAATTGAAGTTCTGGAGAGAGTGAAGCATTATATACAGTTTCCGTCTGAAAGTGTGAGTTATTCCTGAATGTAGGAACCTCTCTACCAGTTAGGTTAGGTTAGGTAAGGTTCGTCAGGAAACAGGACAAATGTTTCCTGACGCGGGTCTTAGTCAGATGATGACCCGCCTTTGGAGCTTTTGGTCATCTGACCGAGGCCTTCCGCTGGCTTACCGGTCCACCCCTTTAAAAATTATGGTCATTTATAACCATTGTTCTCTCTCTACCAGTGTTTTCAACACCTCCGAAAAAAAATCTGTGCCAGCATTAGTATTGCACCTCTTGCCTCAGAATTTCGTGTCGTTGTTTCGAATTATTGACTCCTTTTACACTTTAAATACTCCTTCGTGTTTATGTCAAGTGTGTTTAAAGACCTAAATACAGTTTCTGTGTAGCCTTAGTTTATTAAAGAAGCTATGACCTTGTTTGGTCCATAAGGAGACTGGCAGACAGGCTGAGGGAGGGAGAGAAAGCGAGAGCAGGGGAAAGAGAGAGAGAGAGAGAGAGAGAGAGAGAGAGAGAGAGAGAGAGAGAGAGAGAGAGAGAGAGAGAGAGAGATACTCAAATGGAATAGAATCAGCAAGACATCCTATTGGGGCAAGTGTTCCATAAGGAAGCGTGCTGGGACCATTGTTATGGAATGTCTACTTCAATGACCTTCTTCATCTCATCCCAGAATCACATGCATATGCAGACGACTGTACACTGACATTCACTTATCCAAGAGAAGAAATGCCAGCTGCTATAAGCTACATCAATCACCAGCTGAGAGCTATATCAGCTTGGGGAAATAGATGGTAAGTAACATTTGCACCTGAGAAAACACAAATGATGATGATCTCTAGGCACCATGATGGTAATGCCGGTGCAGTAGTAAGGATGAATGGGAGGGTGTTGGCACTTGGGGAAGAAGTTGATATCCTTGGGGTGAAATTTGACTCCAAACTAACCATGAAGAACCATGTTGTAAACCTTGCAAACAAGGCAGCCAGAAAGCTTACAGCACTTCGCCGTATCTCGCATCTGCTTGACAGTAGGGGTTGCAAGATCCTGTACGAGGCACAAGTACGCTCACACCTTGAGTATGCTCCACTTCCACTGCGACTGCTTGACAGACTAGAGAACAGAGCAAGACGTCTCATCTCTCGCCTGGACCTATCCTGGATAGATCTGTCATTTCAGCAGAGCCTTCAACACAGGAGGGATGTGGGTGACCTTACTGTTATGTGCAAGGCCAAAATTGTCAAAGTGCCACACTTAGATCCATTTCGAGGACAGCGTGAAACATGTTTCTATACCACAAGACGGGCAGGCTGTATCCTTCTTCAGAACATCACTCAATCTGAGATCATATATACCCAGAATGACTCGAGTATGGAACACATTCGTACAACATTATGATGTCAACGAGATAAAGTCAGTTGATCATATGAAAATGCTGGCCTACAGATGGCTCCAACTTCATCTTGTTCCCTACTTGTATGTCTCATGATAATAAAAATGCTTTCAAATGAACTGATGTAGGTAACAGCTCCTAGCTTGTCAATAAAATTAGGAATCCTTAACCTATAAATAGCTTGCAAATAAGGCTAGGGATCCTTAACCTAACCTTGTCAAACCCTGTGTAAGAGAGAGAGAGAGAGAGAGAGAGAGAGAGAGAGAGAGAGAGAGAGAGAGAGAGAGAGAGAGTGGGGAAGAGATAAAATGAGAGACAGTTAAAGCAACGGGGGGTTACAGTGCCAAACCTTGACGACGCGTGTCAGGAAGCCTACAAAAGCTCTAGTTAGTCTAGTCTCTTGCTTAAACGTAGACTACCAGGTAGAGGAAGCCTTAGCAGAGAGTGTTAAGCTTCAGGGTAGGTGGAGAGAGAGAGAGAGAGAGAGAGAGAGAGAGAGAGAGAGAGAGAGAGAGCAGTAACAGTTATTCAGCGCCTGGTTAATGGAAAGCAATCAGGTTTGAGCCAAGAATTGGAAGGGTGGCTACAGTACCGTTGGTTAAGAGTCCTTCACAAGGATCAAGGCATCCTTGAAGGGAAATACTTGCGATGTACAGTTATTCCAAGAGTAATTAATCCTGCATTTGACACATACCACACATAATCACATTCATCATGCCATCTTTTCCAGTCATAAGCATGGTTAAATATTGCTTGCCAGCATGTGTAGGTGCCAGGCCGGTACGAGGTGTCCAACTATGTGCTGGAAGTTGTCTCGTAGTTCCAGCGTGAGGGAGGCGAGGATGTCCTGGGTGTACTTACCTTGCATGTAGCGACAGTCCAGGCAGTCAGACCTTCACGTGCCTGGGGCTGGCTCACACCATACCTGAATCTGTCATACTGTACAGGTGTGTTATAGCTGTAACAGTGAGTGTTCTCATACAAACTCTCTCCAAACCGTATTCGCCGTTTGGCATCACTGGTCCATACCCAATGTATACAGTGCAAATAATTGTGTAAAGGTTCTGGTGGTGGGAATATATGCTAAACCAAAACTACTTTCTGGTGTATGCTGTATTCCTTATGCATAAATACCGTATTGCAAGGCCAGGCACTGCTGGTTTAACTGACAGTACCTGTACTCACCTAAATGTTGAAGATTGAGACACTTATGCAACATATGAAAATCTTTATCACATCTGTCAGACACTGCAGCATCATGGGATCTTGATACAAAGAATTCTTCAACCTTGTCCAACCTTTGGACGAAGACCTACTGACTAGTGGATGGTACCACTAAGACACCGCCTTCTCCTGCTTCGCCTCACCTGACTACAGTATATAAGCCACTGCTACGGCCCTGTGCTGTACTTTCTACAAGATTGATGGACTGAGGGACTGATTACCTCAAACTCCTCTCCTTACACCCTTCCGATCTGTATAGGACTGATGAAGTTACTGTGTGGCGAAAAGTTTCCTCAGTAAAGATTCCCATATGTTGCACAAGTGTCTCATTCTTCAACTTGTCGTTTTTTTTTTAACCATTTATCTCACCTAACTGTACTTACTTAATTGTGGTTGCAGGGGTCGATTCATATTCTTGTGACAATAAAAGACTGTCATTGTGTTATCCATCTTTCGAAAAGGTGAGAGAACGGATACTGTGAATTATATGGTATCCCAGATGTGTATACCTTGCATGGTGAGGGAACAGATACCTTGCATGGTGAGGGAACAGATACCTTGCATGGTGAGGGAACAGATACCTTGCATGGTGAGGGAACAGATACCTTGCATGGTGAGGGAACAGATACCTTGCATGGTGAGGGAACAGATACCCTGCATGGTGAGGGAACAGATACCTTGCATGGTGAGGGAACAGATACCTTGCATGGTGAGGGAACAGATACCTTGCATGGTGAGGGAACAGATACCTTGCATGGTGAGGGAACAGATACCTTGCATGGTGAGGGAACAGATACCTTGCATGGTGAGGGAACAGATACCTTGCATAGTGAGGGAACAGATACCTTGCATGGTGAGGGAACAGATACCTTGCATGGTGAGGGAACAGATACCCTGCATGGTGAGGGAACAGATACCTTGCATGGTGAGGGAACAGATACCTTGCATGGTGAGGGAACAGATACCTTGCATGGTGAGGGAACAGATACCTTGCATGGTGAGGGAACAGATACCCTGCATGGTGAGGGAACAGATACCCTGCATGGTGAGGGAACAGATACCTTCCATGGTGAGTGAACAGATACCTTGCATGGTGAGGGAACAGATACCTTGCATGGTGAGGGAACAGATACCTTGCATGGTGAGGGAACAGATACCTTGCATGGTGAGGGAACAGATACCTTGCATGGTGAGGGAACAGATACCTTGCATGGTGAGGGAACAGATACCTTCCATGGTGAGTGAACAGATACCTTGCATGGTGAGGGAACAGATACCCTGCATGGTGAGGGAACAGATACCTTGCATGGTGAGGGAACGGATACCCTGCATGGTGAGGGAACAGATACCCTGCATGGTGAGGGAACAGATACCCTGCATGGTGAGGGAACAGATACCCTGCATGGTGAGGGAACAGATACCCTGCATGGTGAGGGAACAGATACCCTGCATGGTGAGGGAACAGATACCTTGCATGGTGAGGGAACAGATACCTTGCATGGTGAGGGAACAGATACCTTGCATGGTGAGGGAACAGATACCTTGCATGGTGAGGGAACGGATACCCTGCATGGTGAGGGAACAGATACCTTCCATGGTGAGGGAACAGATACCTTGAATGGTGAGGGAACAGATACCTTGCATGGTAAGGGAACAGATACCTTGCATGGTGAGGGAACAGATACCCTGCATGGTGAGGGAACAGATACCTTGCATGGTGAGGGAACAGATACCCTGCATGGTGAGGGAACAGATACCTTGCATGGTGAGGGAACAGATACCTTGCATGGTGAGGGAACAGATACCTTGCATGGTGAGGGAACAGATACCTTGCATGGTGAGGGAACAGATACCCTGCATGGTGAGGGAACAGATACCTTGCATGGTGAGGGAACAGATACCTTGCATGGTGAGGGAACAGATACCTTGCATGGTGAGGGAACAGATACCTTGCATGGTGAGGGAACAGATACCTTGAATGGTGAGGAAACAGATACCTTGTATGGTGAGGGAACAGATACCTTGTATGGTGAGGGAACAGATACCTTGTATGGTGAGGGAACAGATACCTTCCATGGTGAGGGAACAGATACCTTCCATGGTGAGGGAACAGATACCTTGCATGGTGAGGGAACAGATACCTTGCATGGTGAGGGAACAGATACCTTCCATGGTGAGGGAACAGATACCTTCCATGGTGAGGGAACAGATACCTTCCATGGTGAGGGAACAGATACCTTGCATGGTGAGGGAACAGATACCTTCCATGGTGAGGGAACAGATACCTTGCATGGTGAGGGAACAGATACCTTGCATGGTGAGGGAACAGATACCTTCCATGGTGAGGGAACAGATACCTTGCATGGTGAGGGAACAGATACCTTGCATGGTGAGGGAACAGATACCCTGCATGGTGAGGGAACAGATACCTTGCATGGTGAGGGAACAGATACCTTCCATGGTGAGGGAACAGATACCTTGCATGGTGAGGGAACAGATACCTTGAATGGTGAGGAAACAGATACCTTGTATGGTGAGGGAACAGATACCCTGCATGGTGAGGGAACAGATACCTTGAATGGTGAGGAAACAGATACCTTGCATGGTGAGGGAACAGATACCTTGCATGGTGAGGGAACAGATACCCTGCATGGTGAGGGAACAGATACCTTGCATGGTGAGGGAACAGATACCTTGCATGGTGAGGGAACAGATACCTTGCATGGTGAGGGAACAGATACCTTGCATGGTGAGGGAACAGATACCTTGCATGGTGAGGGAACGGATACCCTGCATGGTGAGGGAACAGATACCTTCCATGGTGAGGGAACAGATACCCTGCATGGTGAGGGAACAGATACCTTGCATGGTGAGGGAACAGATACCTTGCATGGTGAGGGAACAGATACCTTGCATGGTGAGGGAACAGATACCTTGCATGGTGAGGGAACAGATACCTTGCATGGTGAGGGAACAGATACCTTGCATGGTGAGGGAACAGATACCTTGCATGGTGAGGGAACAGATACCTTGCATGGTGAGGGAACAGATACCCTGCATGGTGAGGGAACAGATACCTTGCATGGTGAGGGAACAGATACCTTGCATGGTGAGGGAACAGATACCTTGCATGGTGAGGGAACAGATACCTTGCATGGTGAGGGAACAGATACCTTGCATGGTGAGGGAACAGATACCTTGTATGGTGAGGGAACAGATACCTTGCATGGTGAGGGAACGGATACCCTGCATGGTGAGGGAACAGATACCTTCCATGGTGAGGGAACAGATACCTTGAATGGTGAGGGAACAGATACCTTGCATGGTGAGGGAACAGATACCTTGCATGGTGAGGGAACAGATACCCTGCATGTTGAGGGAACAGATACCTTGAATGGTGAGGAAACAGATACCTTGTATGGTGAGGGAACAGATACCTTGTATGGTGAGGGAACAGATACCTTGTATGGTGAGGGAACAGATACTCTGCATGGTGAGGGAACAGATACCTTGCATGGTGAGGGAACAGATACCTTGTATGGTGAGGGAACAGATACCTTGTATGGTGAGGGAACAGATACCTTGTATGGTGAGGGAACAGATACCTTGTATGGTGAGGGAACAGATACTCTGCATGGTGAGGGAACAGATACCTTGCATGGTGAGGGAACAGATACCTTGCATGGTGAGGGAACAGATACCTTGCATGGTGAGGGAACAGATACCTTGCATGGTGAGGGAACAGATACCTTGCATGGTGAGGGAACAGATACCTTGCATGGTGAGGGAACAGATACCTTGCATGGTGAGGGAACAGATACCTTGCATGGTGAGGGAACAGATACCTTGCATGGTGAGGGAACAGATACCTTGCATGGTGAGGGAACAGATACCTTGCATGGTGAGGGAACAGATACCTTGCATGGTGAGGGAACAGATACCTTGTATGGTGAGGGAACAGATACCTTGCATGGTGAGGGAACAGATACCTTGTATGGTGAGGGAACAGATACCTTGCATGGTGAGGGAACAGATACCTTGCATGGTGAGGGAACAGATACCTTGCATGGTGAGGGAACAGATACCTTGCATGGTGAGGGAACAGATACCTTGTATGGTGAGGGAACAGATACCTTGTATGGTGAGGGAACAGATACTCTGCATGGTGAGGGAACAGATACCTTGCATGGTGAGGGAACAGATACCTTGCATGGTGAGGGAACAGATACCTTGCATGGTGAGGGAACAGATACCTTGCATGGTGAGGGAACAGATACCTTGCATGGTGAGGGAACAGATACCTTGCATGGTGAGGGAACAGATACCTTGCATGGTGAGGGAACAGATACCTTGCATGGTGAGGGAACAGATACCTTGCATGGTGAGGGAACAGATACCTTGCATGGTGAGGGAACAGATACCTTGCATGGTGAGGGAACAGATACCTTGCATGGTGAGGGAACAGATACCTTGCATGGTGAGGGAACAGATACCTTGCATGGTGAGGGAACAGATACCTTGCATGGTGAGGGAACAGATACCTTGCATGGTGAGGGAACAGATACCTTGCATGGTGAGGGAACAGATACCTTGCATGGTGAGGGAACAGATACCTTGCATGGTGAGGGAACAGATACCTTGCATGGTGAGGGAACAGATACCTTGCATGGTGAGGGAACAGATACCTTGCATGGTGAGGGAACAGATACCTTGCATGGTGAGGGAACAGATACCTTGCATGGTGAGGGAACAGATACCTTGCATGGTGAGGGAACAGATACCTTGTATGGTGAGGGAACAGATACCTTGCATGGTGAGGGAACAGATACCTTGCATGGTGAGGGAACAGATACCTTGCATGGTGAGGGAACAGATACCTTGTATGGTGAGGGAACAGATACTCTGCATGGTGAGGGAACAGATACTCTGCATGGTGAGGGAACAGATAACTTGCATGGTGAGGGAACATCTACCCTGCATGGTGAGGGAACAGATACCCTGCATGGTGAGGGAACAGATACCTTGCATGGTGAGGGAACATCTACCCTGCATGGTGAGGGAACAGATACCTTGCATGGTGAGGGAACAGATACCTTGCATGGTGAGGGAACAGATACCTTGCATGGTGAGGGAACAGATACCTTGCATGGTGAGGGAACAGATACCTTGCATGGTGAGGGAACAGATACCTTGCATGGTGAGGGAACAGATACCTTGCATGGTGAGGGAACAGATACCTTGCATGGTGAGGGAACAGATACCTTGCATGGTGAGGGAACAGATACCCTTCATGGTGAGGGAACAGATACCTTGCATGGTGAGGGAACAGATACCTTGCATGGTGAGGGAACAGATACCTTGCATGGTGAGGGAACAGATACCTTGCATGGTGAGGGAACAGATACCTTGCATGGTGAGGGAACAGATACCTTGCATGGTGAGGGAACAGATACCTTGCATGGTGAGGGAACAGATACCTTGCATGGTGAGGGAACAGATACCTTGCATGGTGAGGGAACAGATACCTTGCATGGTGAGGGAACAGATACCTTGCATGGTGAGGGAACAGATACCTTGCATGGTGAGGGAACAGATACCTTGCATGGTGAGGGAACAGATACCTTGCATGGTGAGGGAACAGATACCTTGCATGGTGAGGGAACAGATACCTTGCATGGTGAGGGAACAGATACCTTGCATGGTGAGGGAACAGATACCTTGCATGGTGAGGGAACAGATACCTTGCATGGTGAGGGAACAGATACCTTGCATGGTGAGGGAACAGATACCTTGCATGGTGAGGGAACAGATACCTTGCATGGTGAGGGAACAGATACCTTGCATGGTGAGGGAACAGATACCTTGCATGGTGAGGGAACAGATACCTTGCATGGTGAGGGAACAGATACCCTTGCATGGTGAGGGAACAGATACCTTGCATGGTGAGGGAACAGATACCTTGCATGGTGAGGGAACAGATACCTTGCATGGTGAGGGAACAGATACCCTGCATGGTGAGGGAACAGATACCTTGCATGGTGAGGGAACAGATACCTTGCATGGTGAGGGAACAGATACCTTGCATGGTGAGGGAACAGATACCCTGCATGGTGAGGGAACAGATACCTTGCATGGTGAGGGAACAGATACCTTGCATGGTGAGGGAACAGATACCTTGCATGGTGAGGGAACAGATACCTTGCATGGTGAGGGAACAGATACCTTGCATGGTGAGGGAACAGATACCTTGCATGGTGAGGGAACAGATACCTTGCATGGTGAGGGAACAGATACCTTGCATGGTGAGGGAACAGATACCTTGCATGGTGAGGGAACAGATACCTTGCATGGTGAGGGAACAGATACCTTGCATGGTGAGGGAACAGATACCTTGCATGGTGAGGGAACAGATACCTTGCATGGTGAGGGAACAGATACCTTGCATGGTGAGGGAACAGATACCTTGCATGGTGAGGGAACAGATACCTTGCATGGTGAGGGAACAGATACCTTGCATGGTGAGGGAACAGATACCTTGCATGGTGAGGGAACAGATACCTTGCATGGTGAGGGAACAGATACCTTGCATGGTGAGGGAACAGATACCTTGCATGGTGAGGGAACAGATACCTTGCATGGTGAGGGAACAGATACCTTGCATGGTGAGGGAACAGATACCTTGCATGGTGAGGGAACAGATACCTTGCATGGTGAGGGAACAGATACCTTGCATGGTGAGGGAACAGATACCCTGCATGGTGAGGGAACAGATACCTTGCATGGTGAGGGAACAGATACCTTGCATGGTGAGGGAACAGATACCTTGCATGGTGAGGGAACAGATACCTTGCATGGTGAGGGAACAGATACCTTGCATGGTGAGGGAACAGATACCTTGCATGGTGAGGGAACAGATACCTTGCATGGTGAGGGAACAGATACCCTGCATGGTGAGGGAACAGATACCCTGCATGGTGAGGGAACAGATACCCTGCATGGTGAGGGAACAGATACCCTGCATGGTGAGGGAACAGATACCTTGCATGGTGAGGGAACAGATACCCTGCATGGTGAGGGAACAGATACCCTGCATGGTGAGGGAACAGATACCCTGCATGGTGAGGGAACAGATACCCTGCATGGTGAGGGAACAGATACCCTGCATGGTGAGGGAACAGATACCCTGCATGGTGAGGGAACAGATACCCTTGCATGGTGAGGGAACAGATACCCTGCATGGTGAGGGAACAGATACCCTGCATGTGAGGGAACAGATACCTTGCATGGTGAGGGAACAGATACCTTGCATGGTGAGGGAACAGATACCCTGCATGGTGAGGGAACAGATACCTTGCATGGTGAGGGAACAGATACCTTGCATGGTGAGGGAACAGATACCTTGCATGGTGAGGGAACAGATACCTTGCATGGTGAGGGAACAGATACCTTGCATGGTGAGGGAACAGATACCTTGCATGGTGAGGGAACAGATACCTTGCATGGTGAGGGAACAGATACCTTGCATGGTGAGGGAACAGATACCCTTGCATGGTGAGGGAACAGATACCCTTGCATGGTGAGGGAACAGATACCTTGCATGGTGAGGGAACAGATACCTTGCATGGTGAGGGAACAGATACCTTGCATGGTGAGGGAACAGATACCTTGCATGGTGAGGGAACAGATACCTTGCATGGTGAGGGAACAGATACCTTGCATGGTGAGGGAACAGATACCTTGCATGGTGAGGGAACAGATACCTTGCATGGTGAGGGAACAGATACCTTGCATGGTGAGGGAACAGATACCTTGCATGGTGAGGGAACAGATACCTTGCATGGTGAGGGAACAGATACCTTGCATGGTGAGGGAACAGATACCTTGCATGGTGAGGGAACAGATACCTTGCATGGTGAGGGAACAGATACCTTGCATGGTGAGGGAACAGATACCTTGCATGGTGAGGGAACAGATACCTTGCATGGTGAGGGAACAGATACCTTGCATGGTGAGGGAACAGATACCCTGCATGGTGAGGGAACAGATACCTTGCATGGTGAGGGAACAGATACCCTGCATGGTGAGGGAACAGATACCTTGCATGGTGAGGGAACAGATACCTTGCATGGTGAGGGAACAGATACCTTGCATGGTGAGGGAACAGATACCTTGCATGGTGAGGGAACAGATACCTTGGTGAGGGAACAGATGCATGGTGAGGGAACAGATACCTTGCATGGTGAGGGAACAGATACCTTGCATGGTGAGGGAACAGATACCTTGCATGGTGAGGGAACAGATACCCTGCATGGTGAGGGAACAGATACCTTGCATGGTGAGGGAACAGATACCTTGCATGGTGAGGGAACAGATACCCTGCATGGTGAGGGAACAGATACCTTGCATGGTGAGGGAACAGATACCTTGCATGGTGAGGGAACAGATACCTTGCATGGTGAGGGAACAGATACCTTGCATGGTGAGGGAACAGATACCTTGCATGGTGAGGGAACAGATACCTTGCATGGTGAGGGAACAGATACCTTGCATGGTGAGGGAACAGATACCTTGCATGGTGAGGGAACAGATACCTTGCATGGTGAGGGAACAGATACCTTGCATGGTGAGGGAACAGATACCTTGCATGGTGAGGGAACAGATACCTTGCATGGTGAGGGAACAGATACCTTGCATGGTGAGGGAACAGATACCTTGCATGGTGAGGGAACAGATACCTTGCATGGTGAGGGAACAGATACCTTGCATGGTGAGGGAACAGATACCTTGCATGGTGAGGGAACAGATACCTTGCATGGTGAGGGAACAGATACCCTTGCATGGTGTGGGAACAGATACCTTGCATGGTGAGGGAACAGATACCTTGCATGGTGAGGGAACAGATACCTTGGTGAGGGAACAGATACCTTGCATGGTGAGGGAACAGATACCTTGCATGGTGAGGGAACAGATACCCTTGCATGGTGAGGGAACAGATACCCTGCATGGTGAGGGAACAGATACCTTGCATGCAGATGCATGGTGAGGGAACAGATACCCTTGCATGGTGAGGGAAGAGTTACCTTGCATGGTGAGGGAACAGATACCCTGCATGGTGAGGGAACAGATACCTTGCATGGTGAGGGAACAGATACCCTGCATGGTGAGGGAACAGATACCCTGCATGGTGAGGGAACAGATACCCTTGCATGGTGAGGGAACAGATACCCTGCATGGTGAGGGAACAGATACCCTGCATGGTGAGGGAACAGATACCCTGCATGGTGAGGGAACAGATACCCTGCATGGTGAGGGAACAGATACCCTGCATGGTGAGGGAACAGATACCCTGCATGGTGAGGGAACAGATACCCTGCATGGTGAGGGAACAGATACCCTGCATGGTGAGGGAACAGATACCTTGCATGGTGAGGGAACAGATACCCTGCATGGTGAGGGAACAGATACCCTGCATGGTGAGGGAACAGATACCCTGCATGGTGAGGGAACAGATACCCTGCATGGTGAGGGAACAGATACCCTGCATGGTGAGGGAACAGATACCCTGCATGGTGAGGGAACAGATACCCTGCATGGTGAGGGAACAGATACCCTGCATGGTGAGGGAACAGATACCCTGCATGGTGAGGGAACAGATACCCTGCATGGTGAGGGAACAGATACCCTGCATGGTGAGGGAACAGATACCCTGCATGGTGAGGGAACAGATACCCTGCATGGTGAGGGAACAGATACCCTGCATGGTGAGGGAACAGATACCCTGCATGGTGAGGGAACAGATACCCTGCATGGTGAGGGAACAGATACCCTGCATGGTGAGGGAACAGATACCCTGCATGGTGAGGGAACAGATACCTTGCATGGTGAGGGAACAGATACCTTGCATGGTGAGGGAACAGATACCCTGCATGGTGAGGGAACAGATACCTTGCATGGTGAGGGAACAGATACCCTGCATGGTGAGGGAACAGATACCTTGCATGGTGAGGGAACAGATACCCTGCATGGTGAGGGAACAGATACCTTGCATGGTGAGGGAACAGATACCCTGCATGGTGAGGGAACAGATACCTTGCATGGTGAGGGAACAGATACCTTGCATGGTGAGGGAACAGATACCTTGCATGGTGAGGGAACAGATACCCTGCATGGTGAGGGAACAGATACCTTGCATGGTGAGGGAACAGATACCTTGCATGGTGAGGGAACAGATACCTTGCATGGTGAGGGAACAGATACCCTTGCATGGTGAGGGAACAGATACCTTGCATGGTGAGGGAACAGATACCTTGCATGGTGAGGGAACAGATACCTTGCATGGTGAGGGAACAGATACCTTGCATGGTGAGGGAACAGATACCTTGCATGGTGAGGGAACAGATACCTTGCATGGTGAGGGAACAGATACCTTGCATGGTGAGGGAACAGATACCTTGCATGGTGAGGGAACAGATACCTTGCATGGTGAGGGAACAGATACCTTGCATGGTGAGGGAACAGATACCTTGCATGGTGAGGGAACAGATACCTTGCATGGTGAGGGAACAGATACCTTGCATGGTGAGGGAACAGATACCTTGCATGGTGAGGGAACAGATACCTTGCATGGTGAGGGAACAGATACCCTTGCATGGTGAGGGAACAGATACCTTGCATGGTGAGGGAACAGATACCTTGCATGCATGGTGAGGGAACAGATACCTTGCATGGTGAGGGAACAGATACCTTGCATGGTGAGGGAACAGATACCTTGCATGGTGAGGGAACAGATACCTTGCATGGTGAGGGAACAGATACCTTGCATGGTGAGGGAACAGATACCTTGCATGGTGAGGGAACAGATACCTTGCATGGTGAGGGAACAGATACCCTTGCATGGTGAGGGAACAGATACCTTGCATGCATGGTGAGGGAACAGATACCTTGCATGGTGAGGGAACAGATACCTTGCATTGTGAGGGAACAGATACCCTTGCATGGTGAGGGAACAGATACCTTGCATGGTGAGGGAACAGATACCTTGCATGGTGAGGGAACAGATACCTTGCATGGTGAGGGAACAGATACCTTGCATGGTGAGGGAACAGATACCTTGCATGGTGAGGGAACAGATACCTTGCATGTAGAGGGAACAGATACCCTTGCATGGTGAGGGAACAGATACCCAGATACCTTGCATGGTGAGGGAACAGAAACCCTTGTATGGTGAGGGAACAGATACCTTGCATGGTGAGGGAACAGATACCCTGCATGGTGAGGGAACAGATACCTTGCATGGTGAGGGAACAGATACCTTGCATGGTGAGGGAACAGATACCTTGCATGGTGAGGGAACAGATACCTTGCATGGTGAGGGAACAGATACCCTGCATGGTGAGGGAACAGATACCCTGCATGGTGAGGGAACAGATACCCTGCATGGTGAGGGAACAGATACCCTGCATGGTGAGGGAACAGATACCTTCCATGGTGAGTGAACAGATACCTTGCATGGTGAGGGAACAGATACCCTGCATGGTGAGGGAACAGATACCTTGCATGGTGAGGGAACAGATACCTTGCATGGTGAGGGAACAGATACCCTGCATGGTGAGGGAACAGATACCCTGCATGGTGAGGGAACAGATACCTTGCATGGTGAGGGAACAGATACCCTGCATGGTGAGGGAACAGATACCTTGCATGGTGAGGGAACAGATACCTTGCATGGTGAGGGAACAGATACCCTGCATGGTGAGGGAACAGATACCCTGCATGGTGAGGGAACAGATACCCTGCATGGTGAGGGAACAGATACCTTGCATGGTGAGGGAACAGATACCTTGCATGGTGAGGGAACAGATACCTTGCATGGTGAGGGAACAGATACCTTGCATGGTGAGGGAACAGATACCCTTGCATGGTGAGGGAACAGATACCTTGCATGGTGAGGGAACAGATACCTTGCATGGTGAGGGAACAGATACCTTGCATGGTGAGGGAACAGATACCTTGCATGGTGAGGGAACAGATACCCTGCATGGTGAGGGAACAGATACCTTGCATGGTGAGGGAACAGATACCTTGCATGGTGAGGGAACAGATACCTTGCATGGTGAGGGAACAGATACCTTGCATGGTGAGGGAACAGATACCTTGCATGGTGAGGGAACAGATACCCTGCATGGTGAGGGAACAGATACCCTTGCATGGTGAGGGAACAGATACCTTGCATGGTGAGGGAACAGATACCCTTGCATGGTGAGGGAACAGATACCTTGCATGGTGAGGGAACAGATACCTTGCATGGTGAGGGAACAGATACCTTGCATGGTGAGGGAACAGATACCTTGCATGGTGAGGGAACAGATACCCTGCATGGTGAGGGAACAGATACCTTGCATGGTGAGGGAACAGATACCTTGCATGGTGAGGGAACAGATACCTTGCATGGTGAGGGAACAGATACCTTGCATGGTGAGGGAACAGATACCTTGCATGGTGAGGGAACAGATACCCTTGCATGGTGAGGGAACAGATACCTTGCATGGTGAGGGAACAGATACCTTGCATGGTGAGGGAACAGATACCTTGCATGGTGAGGGAACAGATACCTTGCATGGTGAGGGAACAGATACCTTGCATGGTGAGGGAACAGATACCCTTGCATGGTGAGGGAACAGATACCTTGCATGGTGAGGGAACAGATACCTTGCATGGTGAGGGAACAGATACCCTTGCATGGTGAGGGAACAGATACCCTTGCATGGTGAGGGAACAGATACCTTGCATGGTGAGGGAACAGATACCTTGCATGGTGAGGGAACAGATACCTTGCATGGTGAGGGAACAGATACCTTGCATGGTGAGGGAACAGATACCTTGCATGGTGAGGGAACAGATACCTTGCATGGTGAGGGAACAGATACCTTGCATGGTGAGGGAACAGATACCTTGCATGGTGAGGGAACAGATACCTTGCATGGTGAGGGAACAGATACCTTGCATGGTGAGGGAACAGATACCTTGCATGGTGAGGGAACAGATACCTTGCATGGTGAGGGAACAGATACCTTGCATGGTGAGGGAACAGATACCTTGCATGGTGAGGGAACAGATACCTTGCATGGTGAGGGAACAGATACCTTGCATGGTGAGGGAACAGATACCTTGCATGGTGAGGGAACAGATACCTTGCATGGTGAGGGAACAGATACCTTGCATGGTGAGGGAACAGATACCTTGCATGGTGAGGGAACAGATACCTTGCATGGTGAGGGAACAGATACCTTGCATGGTGAGGGAACAGATACCTTGCATGGTGAGGGAACAGATACCTTGCATGGTGAGGGAACAGATACCTTGCATGGTGAGGGAACAGATACCTTGCATGGTGAGGGAACAGATACCTTGCATGGTGAGGGAACAGATACCTTGCATGGTGAGGGAACAGATACCTTGCATGGTGAGGGAACAGATACCTTGCATGGTGAGGGAACAGATACCTTGCATGGTGAGGGAACAGATACCTTGCATGGTGAGGGAACAGATACCTTGCATGGTGAGGGAACAGATACCTTGCATGGTGAGGGAACAGATACCTTGCATGGTGAGGGAACAGATACCGTGGTAGGTGAGGGAACAGATACCTTGCATGGTGAGGGAACAGATACCTTGCATGGTGAGGGAACAGATACCTTGCATGGTGAGGGAACAGATACCTTGCATGGTGAGGGAACAGATACCTTGCATGGTGAGGGAACAGATACCTTGCATGGTGAGGGAACAGATACCTTGCATG
Organism: Cherax quadricarinatus; assembly: GCF_038502225.1. Classification (NCBI taxonomy): domain Eukaryota; kingdom Metazoa; phylum Arthropoda; class Malacostraca; order Decapoda; family Parastacidae; genus Cherax; species Cherax quadricarinatus. The sequence continues at coordinate 63,175,468 of NC_091297.1, forward strand.
GTGAGGGAACAGATACCCTGCATGGTGAGGGAACAGATACCCTGCATGGTGAGGGAACAGATACCTTGCATGGTGAGGGAACAGATACCTTGCATGGTGAGGGAACAGATACCCTGCATGGTGAGGGAACAGATACCTTGCATGGTGAGGGAACAGATACCCTGCATGGTGAGGGAACAGATACCCTGCATGGTGAGGGAACAGATACCTTGCATGGTGAGGGAACAGATACCCTGCATGGTGAGGGAACAGATACCTTGCATGGTGAGGGAACAGATACCTTGCATGGTGAGGGAACAGATACCCTGCATGGTGAGGGAACAGATACCCTGCATGGTGAGGGAACAGATACCTTGCATGGTGAGGGAACAGATACCCTGCATGGTGAGGGAACAGATACCTTGCATGGTGAGGGAACAGATACCTTGCATGGTGAGGGAACAGATACCATGCATGGTGAGGGAACAGACAGATACCTTGCATGGTGAGGGAACAGATACCCTTGCATGGTGAGGGAACAGATACCCTGCATGGTGAGGGAACAGATACCCTGCATGGTGAGGGAACAGATACCTTGCATGGTGAGGGAACAGATACCTTGCATGGTGAGGGGAACAGATACCTTGCATGGTGAGGGAACAGATACCTTGCATGGTGAGGGAACAGATACCCTGCATGGTGAGGGAACAGATACCCTGCATGGTGAGGGAACAGATACCCTGCATGGTGAGGGAACAGATACCTTGCATGGTGAGGGAACAGATACCCTGCATGGTGAGGGAACAGATACCTTGCATGGTGAGGGAACAGATACCTTGCATGGTGAGGGAACAGATACCCTGCATGGTGAGGGAACAGATACCCAAGGTGAGGAACAGATACCCTGCATGGTAGAGGAACAGATACCATGGTGAGGGTGAATACCACTTGCATGGTGAGAGACAGATACCTTGCATGGTGAGAGACAGATACAACACATGGTGAAAGATGTTGAAATACTGCTGCATGGTGAGAACAGATGCCTTATGTTGAGTGAACAATCTGCCACATGTTGAGAACAATTTCTTATGGTGAAGAGAACAGATACCTTATAGTGAGGGAACAGATACATGCATGGTGAGGAACAGATACCTTCTGCATGGTGAGGGGAGCAGATACATGCATGGTGAGTGAACAGATACCTTGCATGGGTGAGGAACAGATACCTTGCATGGTGAGGAACAAATACCTTGCATGGTGAGGGAACAAGATACCTTGCATGGTAGAAGGAACAGATACCTTGCATGGTGAGAGAGACAATCTATGCATGGTGAGGAACAAATACATGCTTGCATGGTGAGGGACAGATACCTTATGAATGAGAACAGATACCTTGCATGGTGGTGAACAGATACATGCATGGTGAGGAACAGATACCTTGCATGGTGAGAGACAGATACCCTGCATGGCGAGAACAGATACCTGCATGGGTGAGAACAGAATACACCATGAGAGTGAGAACAAATACCCTGCATAGTGATGAACAGATACCCATGAGTGATGAACAGATACCTATGCATGGTAGAGGGAACAGATACCTTGCACATGGTGAGAACAGATACTGCTGCATGAAGTAGAGGAACAGATACCTTTATGGTGAGAACAGATCTGCCACATGTTGAGGAACAGATACATGGTAAAGTGAACAATTACTAACCCATGAGTGAGAGGAACAGTGCCTTGCATGGTGAGTGACAGATCTAACACTGGAAATGAGAACAGATATGCAGCAGAAATTAGATCTTTTATGAGTGAGGAGAACAGATACTTGTGAGTAGAAATTTGATACTGTGTAGTGAGAGCAGTGTTGCAGTGAGAGAACAAATTCATGGTAGAATATTATATGTGTGGAGGACTCAGAAAGCTCTGCTGCGTTGGTAGAGCAATACGTAGTGAGAAATATGCGATCAAAACAATCACCATGGTGAAATGATCTGTGCATGAGCGAGGAACAGTGCCATACGACGATATTAATCCACATGTGAGGAACAGTCACGCCAAGTGAGGTGGAAATACCATATGGCGAGAACGAATCATGCATGACAGAAACAATTGCGAGGTGATCACCTGATGAGCTGATCTTTGCATGATGAAAGAACGATCTGCTATGACAATGTTCAATCACGTGAAAACAAATATTATGGTAGAGAACAGATCCTTGCATGGTGAGGAACAGACCTGCATGGTGAGAGGAACAGATACACATGGTGGGAACAGATACCCTGCATGGTGAGGAACAGATACACCACTGCACATGGTGAGGAACAGATACCTACATGGTGAGGAACAGATACCTGCATGGTGAGGAACAGATACCCATGGTGAGGAACAGATACCTTGCATGGTGAGAGACAATTACCTTGCATGGTGAATACCATTGCATGGTGGGAGAACAGATACCTTGCATGGTGAGGAACAGATCTATAATATTAGAGAACAGATACTTGTGGTGAGGAACAGATACAGCATGGTGAGGAACGAATACCCTGCATGGTGAGAACAGTACCTTGCATGGTGAGAACAGATACACCAGGTGGGAACAGATACCCTACGTAGGTGAGGAACAAATACCTGCATGGTGAGAACAGATGCCTGCATATGGTGAGGAACAGATACCTTGCATGAGTGAGGAACAGATACCCACTGCATGGTGAGGAACAGATACCCACCATGGTGAAATCAGAACAGATACCTAGGTGAGAGGAACAGATACCCTGCATGGTGAGGAGCAGATACCTTGCATGGTGAGGGTGATACCTTGCATGGTGAGGAACAGATGCATGGGTGAGAACAGATACTTATGGTGAGGAACAAATACGCCATGGTGAAGACTCAGACCGCTTAAAGGTGCAGAGGATAGATACCCTGCATGAGTGGGGCCTGTAGATACACCCTGCATAGTGAGGAACAGATACCCACTGCATGGTGAGAACAGATACCTTGCATGGTGAGGAACAGATACCTTGTGGTGAGGAACAGATACTGCCATGGTGAGGAACAGATACCATGGTGAGGAACAGATACCCTGCATGGTGAGGAACAGATACTGCATGGTGGAGGAACAGTCTATACATGTTAGAAGACAGATACCTTATATTGAGAGACAATACACCATGGTGAGGTCAAATCTGTATGGTGAGGTAACAGGCCTTGCATGGTGGGGAACAGATACCTTATGGTGAGGAACAGATACTTATGTGAGGAACAGATACCTTGCATGGTGAGGAACAGATACCCTGCATGGTGAGGGAACAGACCATGTATGGTGGAACAGATACCTTGCATGGTGAGGAACTAGATGCATGGTGAGAACAGATACCTTGTATGGTGAGGAACAGATACCTACTTGGTAGAGAACAGATACCTTATGGTGAGGAATACCTTAATATGGTGAGGAACAGATACCTTGCATGAGTGAGGAACAGATACTTACATGGTGAAGACAGGCCACATGGTGAGGAACAGATACCAACTTGTATGGTGAGGAACAGATACCTTACATGGTGAGGAACAGATACACCGTGGTGAGGAACAGATCACCTTGCATGGTGAGGAACCAGATACCTTATGGTGAGAGACTCAGATCACACCTTCGTAAAGAGAACAGATCTGCCATAGGCCAGTCAATCTGTGGTGAGGAACAGAATACATATGGTGAGGGAACAGATACATATGTGGTGGTAGAACAGATCTGTATAGTGAGGGAACAGATGCATGGTGAAGGAACAGATACCTTATGGTGAGGAACAGATACCTTGCATGGTGAAGACGATACTATGGTGAGTGAACAGATACCTTGCATGGTGAGGAACAGGCCTTACATGGTGAATAGATATATGGTGAGGAACAGATACCCTGCATGGTGAGACAGATACCACATGCATGGTGAGAGGAACAGTGCCTTGCACATGAGTGAGAACAGATACAGCATGGTGAGAGGAACAGATGCCTTATGGTGAGAGGGAACAGATACCTTGCATGGTGAGACAGATACCTTGCATGGTGAGGAACAATTTCATGGTGAGGGAACAGATACACTGCATGGTGAGGAACAGATACCTGCATGGTGAGGAACAGATACAGCCTTGCATGGTGAGGGAACAGATACCTTGCATGAGTGAGGGAACAGATACCCTGCATGGTAGAACAGATACCTTGCATGGTGAGAACAGATACCTTATGGTGAGAACAGACCACCTGCATGGTGGGAACAGGCCCTTGCATGGTGAGGGAACAGATACCTTATAGTGAAGGAACAGATGCCCTTGCATGAGTGAGGTGATCACCCCACCATGGTGAGGAACAGATGCATGGTGAGGAACAGATACATGGTGAGGGAACCATTACCCTGCATGGTGAAGGAGTTTGGAGCCCTTGCATGAGCGGGAACAGATACCATGCATGGTGAAATTGAATACCATGGTGAGGAACAGATACCCTGCGGTAAGAGACAGATACCTGCATGGTGAGGAACAAGATACCTTGCATGGTGGGGAACAGATACCTTGCATGGGTGAGGAACAGATACCTTGCATGAGTGAGAACAGATACCTTGCATGGTGAGGAACAGATACCCTGCATGGTGAGGAATACGATACCTTGCATGGTGAGGAACGAATCTGCCATGGTGAGGAGACAGATACCTTGCATGGTGGGGAACAGATACCCTACTCCTGGTGAGGAACAGATACCTTGCATGGTGGTGCCTAAACTGCCATGGTGAAAAGAGGAACAGATACCTTGCATGGTGAAACAGATACCCTGCATGGTGAGGAACAGATACCCTGCGCTGGTGAGGAACGGAGATGCCCCCTGCATGGTGAGGGGAACAGATACCCTGCATGGTGAGGAACAGATACCCAGCATGGTGAGGAACAGATACCCTGCATGGTGGGAACAGATACCTTGCATGGTGAGGGAACAGATACCCTGCATGGTGAGGGCAGATACCTTGCATGGTGAGGGAACAGATGCCATGGTGAGACAGATACCTTGCATGGTGAGAATACCCCCTGCATGGTGAGAGGAACAGATACCTGCATGGTGAGGGAACATCTGCCATGGTGAGAACAGATACATGCATAGTGAAGGGAACAGATACCTTGCATGGTGAGAGAACAGATACCCTGCATGGTGAGATAGATACCATGGTGAGGAACAGATACCCTGCATAAGGTGAGAGACAGATACCCTGCATGAGTGAGGAGACAGATACCAGCATGGTGAGGAACAGATGCATGGTGAGGAACAGATACCTTGCATGGTGAGGAACAATTACCCACTGCATGGTGAGGAACAGATACCTTGCATGGTGAGGAACAGATACCCTGCATGGTGAGGAACAGATACCTGCATGGTGAGACAATGCCTGTGGTGAAGACAGATACCACATGGTGGGGAACAGATGCCACCAAAAGCGGGTGAGAGACAGGAATACCCTGCATGGTATCAAAACAGATACCTTGCATGGTGAGGAACAGATACCCTGCATGTGGTGAAGAGACAAGATACACCTGCATGGTGAGGAACAGATACCTTGCATGGTGAGGAACAGATACCCTATGGTAGGGAGACAGATACCCTGCATGGTAGAGACAGATACCTTGCATGGTGAGGGAACAGATACCCTGCATGGTGAAGGAACAGATACCTTATGGTGAGGAACAGATACCTTGCATGGTGAAGAGACAGTCACCTGCATGGTGAGGGAACAGATACCCACCATGGTGAGGAACAGATACCTTGCATGGTGAGAGACAGATACCTTGCATGGTGAGGAACAGATACCTTGCATGGTGAGACAGATACCTTGCATGGTGAGGAACGGAGAAATACCTTGCATGGGCGGGAACAGATACCTTGCATGGTGAGGGAACAGATACATCATGAGTGAGGAACAAGATACCTTATGGTGAGGAACAGATACCCTGCATGGTGAGGAACAGATACCCAGCCACTGCAGTGAGGAACAGATACCTTGCATGGTGAGGAACAGATACCTTGCATAGTGAGGAACAGATACCTTGCATGGTGAGACAGAATGTGCATGGTGAGAGACAGTCACCTTGCATGGTAGGGGAACAGGATACCCTGCATGGTGAGGAACAGATACCCTTGCATGGTGAGGAACGAATACCTGCATGGTGAGGAACAGATACCCTGCATGGTGAGGAACAGATACCCTGCATGGTGAGGGAACAGATACCCTGCATGGTGAGGGAACAGATACCCTGCATGGTGAGGAACAGATACTGCATGAGTGAGGAACAGATACCTGCATGGTGAGAGACAGATACTGCATGGTGAGGAACAGATACCTTGCATAGTGAGGAACAGATACCTTGCATGGTGAGGGAACAGATACCTTAGTGAGGAACAGATACCCCTGCATGGTGAAGAGACAGATACATGGTGAGAACAGACTGTGCATGGTGAGAGACAGATACAGCACGGTGAGGAACAGATACCCTGCATGGTGAGGAACAGATACCTTGCATGGTGAGAGGAACAGATACCCTGCATGGTGAGGCAGATACCTTACATGAGTGAGAACAGATACCTTGCATGGTGAGAACAATACCTTGCATGGTGAGGAACGAATACCCTGCATGGTGAGGAACAGATACCATGGTGAGAGTCGATACCTGGTGAGGGGAACAGATACGCTTGCATGGTGAGAACAGATACCCTGCATGGTGGGGAACAGATACGCCTCCATCATTGAGGTGAATACCTTGCATGGTGAGAACAGATACCCTGCATGGTGAGGAACAGATACCCTGCATGGTGAGGAACAGATACCCACTGCATGGTGAGAACAGATACCTGCATGGTGAGAGGAGCAGAATACCCTGCATAGTGAGACAGATACCACTGCATGAGTGAGGAACAGATACCCACCATGGTGAGGAACAGATACCTTGCATGGTGAGGGAGACAGATACCACCATGGTGAGGAACAGATACCCTGCATGGTGAGAGGAACAGATACCTTGCATGGTGAAGAGGAACAGATACCTGCATGGTGAGGAGACAGATACCCTGCCAGTGGGGAACAGATACCTTGCATGGTGGCAGAAACAGATACCCACCATGGTGAGAACAGATACCTTGCTGGTGAGGAACAATTTGCCGCGGTGAGGAACAGATACCCTGCATGGTATAGAGAACAGACCACCCACCATGGTGAGGAACAGATACACTTGCATGGTGAGGAACGAATACGCATGGTGAGGAACAGATACCTTGCATGGTGAGGAACAGATACCTTGGTGAGAACAGATACCTTGCATGAGTGAGGGACAGATACCTTACATGGTGAGAGAACAGATACCTTGCATGGTGAGGGAACAGATCACCCTGCATGGTGAGGAACAGATACCTTGCATAGTGGGGAGACAAGATACCCACCATGGTGAGAGACAGATACCTTGCATGGTGAGAACAGATACCCTGCATGGTGAGGAACAGATACCTGCATGGTGAGAGGGAACAGATGCACCTTCTGCATGGTGAGGAGACAGATACCCCTGCATGGTGAGAGACAGATACACTTATGGTGAGGAACAGATAACACATGGTGAAGACAGATACCTTGCATGGTAGAGAGGAACGGAGAAAATACCCTGCATGGTGAGAGACAAGATACCTTGCATGGTGAGAGGGGACAGATACCCTGCATGGTGAGGAACAGATACCTTGCATGAGTGAGGAACAGATACCCTGCATGGTGAGGAACAGATACCTTGCATGGTGAGAGAACAGATACCTTGCATGGTGAGGAACAGATACCTGCATGGTGAGGAACAGATACCCTGCATAGAGGAGACAGATACCTTGCATGGTGGGGAACAGATACCCTCTCTAGTGAGGAACAGATACCTTGCATGGTGAGGAACAATTCTAACCTGGTGAGGAACAGATACACTGCATAGTGAGAGACAGATGCCTGCATGGTGAAGGAACAGATACACTGCATGGTGAGGAACAGTGCCCCACCATGATGAAGGAACAGATACCCTGTGAGACAGATGCCTACATGGTGAGGAACAGATACCACATAGTGAGGAACAGATAACAAGGAACATCCTGGAACACTTGAACAGGTGGAACTTCATTACGGAACACTAACAAGGAGTCACAGGTGGCAAATACTGATCCAAGACTAATGAATCTTTTACAAGACGATAGAAATTATGTAGGGCAGAGAGAGAGAGAGAGAGAGAGAGAGAGAGAGAGAGAGAGAGAGAGAGAGAGAGAGAGAGAGAGAGAGAGAGAGAGAGAGAGAGAGAGAGAGAGAGAGAGAGAGAGAGAGAGAGAGAGAGAGAGAGAGAGAGAGAGAGAGAGAGAGAGAGAGAGAGAGAGAGAGAGAGAGAGAGAGAGAGAGAGAGAGAGAGAGAGAGAGAGAGAGAGAGAGAGAGAGAGAGAGAGAGAGAGAGAGAGAGAGAGAGAGAGAGAGAGAGAGAGAGAGAGAGAGAGAGAGAGAGAGAGAGAGAGAGAGAGAGAGAGAGAGAGTGAATATTCTTTACTTGTCAGAAGGCATGTAATACTGTGCATCAGAACTTAAAATATGCATGTATGTGTGTGTGTATACTCGGCTAGTTGTGGTTGAGGGTGTCGAGTAACAGCTCCTGGTCACGCCTCTACAACTGGCCGCTACTCAGTCACTCTTTCTGCTCCATGAGCTTTATCATACCTCTTCTTAAAGCTATATATGGATACTGCCTCCGCTACATCACTACCCAGGCTATTCCACTTCCAGACTACTCTGTGACTGAAGAAATACTTCCTAACATCCCTGTTATTCATCTGTGTTTTCAACTTCCAACTGTGTTCCCTTGTTGCTGTGTCCAATCTCTGGAACATTCTGTCTCTGTCCACCTTGTCAATTCCTCTCAGTATTGATATGCTGTTATCATGTCCCCCCTATCTCTCCTGTCCTCCAGTGTCGTCAGGTTGATTTCCCTTAACCTCTCCTCGTAGGACATACCTCTTAGCTCTGGGACTAGTCTTGTTGCAAAACCTACTTTCTTTACGTGCTTGGCTAGATGTGGTTTACAAGCTGGTGCCGCATACTCCAATATGGGCCTAACGTACACGGTGTACAGGGTCCTGAACGATTCCTTATTAAGATGTCGGAATGCTGTTCTGAGGTTTGCTAGGCGCCCATATGCTGCAGCAGTTATTTGGTTGATGTGCACCTCAGGATATTTGCCTGGTGTTATACTCTCACCAAGATCTTTTTCCTTGAGTGAGGTTTGTAGTCTGTTTCACCGTAGACTGTACTCCGTCTGCGGTCTTCTTTGCCTTTCCCCAGTCTTCATTTCTTTGCACTTGGTGGAGTTCAACTCCAGGAGCCTATTGCTGGACCAGGCCTGCAGTCTGTCCAGATCCCTTTGTAGTTCTGCCTGGTCCTCATCCAATTGAATTCTTCTCATCAACTTCACATTATCTGCAAACAGGGACACTTCGGAGTCTTTTCCTTCCGTCATGTCGTTCACAAATACCAGAAACAGCAACGGTCCTAGGACTGACCCCTGTGGAACCCCACTCGTCACAGGAGCCCACTCTGACACCTCGCCACATACAATGACTCGCTGCTGCCTTCCTGACAGGTATTCCCTGATCCATTGTAGTGCCTTCCCTGTTATCTCTGCCTGGTCCTCAAGCTTTTGCACATATCTCTTGTGTGGAACTGTGTCAAACGCCTTCTTACAGTCCAAGAAAATATAATCTACCCACCTCTCTCTATCTCTTGCCTTACTGCTGTCACCCTGTCATAGAACTCCAGAAGGTTTGTTACACAGGATTTCCCGTTCCTGAAACCATGTTGGCTGTTGTTAAGCTCATTTCTTTATAGGTGTTCCACCACTCTTCTCCTGATAATCTTCTCCATGGCTTCTTGTATGTCTCCTTTTCTAAAAATTGGGACTACATTTGCTGTCTTCCATACCTCAGGTAATCGCCCTGTTTCGACAGATGAGTTGAATATTGTTGTTAGGGGTACACATGGTGCCTCTGCTCCCTCTCTCAGGACCCATGGAGAGATGTTATCCGGCCTCATCGCCTTTGAGGTTTCTAGCTCGCCAGCAGCCTCTTCACTTTTTCCTCGGTTACATATATTGTGTCCAACACTTGGCGATGTACCCCACCTCTCCGTCTTTCTGGAGTCCCTTTAGTCTCGTCTGTGAACACTTCTTTGAATCTCAAGCTGAGTTCCTCACATACTTCTCGGTCATTTCTTGTGATCTCTCCTCCTTCCTTCCTTAGCCTGATTACCTCCCTATCTCTCCTGTCCTCCAGCGTCGTTATGTCGATTTCCCTTAACCTCTCCTCGTAGGACATACCCCTTAGCTCTAGGACTAGTCTTGTTGCAAACCTTTGCACTTTCTCTAGTTGCTTTACGTGCTTGGCTAGGTATGGGTTCCAAACTGGTGCCGCATACTCCAATATGGGCCTAACGTATACGGTGTACAGAGTCCTGAACGATTCCTTATTAAGATGTCGGAAAGCTGTTCTGAGGTTTGCTAGGCGCCCATATGCTGCAGCAGTTATTTGGATGATGTGCGCTTCAGGAGATGTGCCTGGTGTTATACTCACTCCAAGATATTTTTCCCTGAGTGAGATTTGTAGTTTCTGGCCCCCTAGACTGTACACTGCGATCTTCTTTGTCCTTCCCCAATCTTAATGGCTTTGCACTTGGTGGGGTTGAACTCCAGAAGCTAATTGCTGGACCAGGTCTGCAGCCTTTCCAGATCCCTTTGTAGTTCTGCCTGACCTTCGACTGAATGAATTCTTCTCATCAACTTCACGTCATCTGCAAACAGGGACACTTCTGAGTCTATTCCTTCCGTCGTGTCGTTCACAAATACCAAAAACAGCACTGGTCCTAGGACTGACCCCTGTGAGACACCTAGCTACGTACAATGACTCGCTGCTGTCTTCCTGACAAGTACTCCCTGATCCATTGTAGTGCCTTCCCTGTTATCACTGCTTGGTCATCTAGTTTTTGTACTAATCTCTTGTTTTTTAACTGTGTCAAACGCCTTTTACAGTACAAGAAAATGCAATCTACCCACCCCTCTCTGTCTTGTCTTACTGCTGTCACCCTGTTACAGAGCTCCAGTAGGTTTATGACACAGGATTTTATATCCCTGAAACCTGTTGGGTGCTGTTGATGAGATCATTCCTTATTGGTGTTCCACTACTCTTCTCCTGACAATCTTCTCCATGACTTTGCATACTATACATGTCAGTGACACTGGTCTATAGTTTAGTGCTTCATGTCTGTCTCCTTTTTTAAAAATTGAGACTACATTTGCTGTCTTCCATACTTCAGGTAAACTCCCTGTTTCGAAAGATTTATTGAATATTGTTGTTAGGGGTACACATAGCGCCTCTGCTCCCTCTTTCAGGACTCATGAAGAGATGTTATCCGGCCCCATTGCCTTTGAGGTATCTAGCTTACTCAGAAGCCTCTTCAGTTCTTCCTCGGTTGTGTGTACTGTGTCCATCACTTGGTGTTGTGTGTACTCACCTATTTGTACTCACCTATTTGTGGTTGCAGGGGTCGAGTCTTAGCTCCTGGCCCAGCCTCTTCACCGGTTGCTACTGGGCCCTCTCTCTCCCCGCTCAATGAGCTTGATCAAACCTCGTCTTAAAACTGTGTATGGTTCCTGCCTCCACTACGTCATTTTCTAGGCTATTCCACTGCCTGACAACTCTATGACTGAAGAAATACTTCCTAATATCTCTCTGACTCATTTGTGTCTTCAACTTCCAATTGTGGCCTCTTGATTCTGTGTCCCCTCCCTGGAACATCCTGTCTTTGTCCACCTTGTCTATTCCACGCAGTATTTTATATGTAGCTATCATGTCTCCCCTGACCCTCCTGTCCTCCAGTGTCGTCAGGCCGATTTCCCTTAATCTTTCTTCGTAGGACATTCCCCTTAGCTCTGGAACTAACCTTGTCCCAAACCTTTGTACTTTCTCTAGTTTCTTGACGTGCTTTATTAAGTACGGGTTCCAAACAGGTGCTGCATACTCCAGTATGGGCCTGACATACACGGTGTACAGTGTCTTAAACGATTCCTTACTAAGGTATCGTAATGCTGTTCTCAGGGTTGCCAGACGCCCATATGCTGCAGCAGTTATCTGGTTGATGTGTGCTTCCTGAGACATGCTCGGTGTTATGCTCACCCCAAGATCTTTTTCCTTAAGTGAGGTTTGCAGTCTTTGGCCACCTAGCCTATACTCTGTCTGTGGTCTTCTGTGCCTTTCCCCTATCTTCATGACTTTGCATTTGGCCGGATTATATTCGAGAAGCCATTTGCTGGACCAGGTGTCCAGTCTATCCAGGTCTCTTTGAAGTCCTGCCTGGTCCTCATCTGATTTAATTCTCTTCATTAACTTCACATCATCTGCAAACAGGGACACTTCTGAGTCTAACCCTTCCATCATGTCATTCACATATACCAAAAATAGCACTGGTCCTAGGACCGACCCCTGTGGGACCCCGTTCGGCACAGGTGCCCACTGTGATACATCATTACGTACCATGACTCGTTGTTGCCTCCCTGTCAGGTATTCTCTGATCCATTGCAGTGCCCTTCCTCTTATATGCGCCTGATGCTCTAGCTTCTGCATTAATCTCTTGTGAGGAACTGTGTCAAAGGCCTTCTTGCAGTCCAAGAAGATGCAATCAACCCACCCCTCTCTCTCGTGTCATACTTCTGTTGTTTTATCATAAACCTCCAGAAGGTTTGTGACACAGGATTTGCCTTCCATGAATCCATGCTGGTTGGCATTTATACTCTTGTTTCGTTCCAGATGCTCCACCACTCTCCTCCTGATAATCTTCTCCATAACTTTGCATACTATACACGTCAATGACACAGGTCTATAGTTTAGTGCCTCTTTTCTGTCTCCTTTTTTAAAAATGGGAACTTCATTTGCCATCTTCCATACCTCAGGTAGTTGCCCAGTTTCCAGGGACGTGTTGAAGATTGTGGTAAGTGGCACGCACAACATATCTGCTCCCTCTCTAAGGACCCATGGGGAGATGTTGTCCGGTCCTATTGCCTTTGAGGTACCGACGTCCCTTAGC
>NC_091297.1:63191111-63193611 GCF_038502225.1 Cherax quadricarinatus
GGTCTTCTTTGCCCTTCCCCAATCCTCATGCCTTTGCACTTGGTGGGATTGAACTCCAGGAGCCAATTGCTGGACCAGGTCTGCAGCCTGTCCAGATCCCTTTGTATTTCTGCCTTGTCTTCGATCGAGTGAATTCTTCTCATCAACTTCACGTCATCTGCAAACAGTGACACCTCGAGATTATTCCTTCCGTCATGTCGTTCACAAATACCAGAAACAGCACTGGTCCTAGGACTGACCCCTGTGGGACCCCGCTGGTCACAGGTGCCCACTCTGACACCTCGCCTCGTACCATTGCTCGCTGCTGTCTTCCTGACAAGTATTCCCTGATCCATTGCAGTGCCTTCCCTGTTATTCCTGCTTGGTCCTCCAGTTTTTGCACTAATCTTTTGTGTGGTACTGTGTCAAACGCCTTCTTGCAGTCTAAGAAAATGCAATCCACCCACCCCTCTCTCTCTTGTCTTACTGCTGTCACCATGTCATAGAACTCCAGTAGGTTTGTGACACAGGATTTCCCGTCTCTGAAACCATGTTGTCTGCTGGTGATGAGATTATTCCTTTCTAGATGTTCCGCCATTCTTCTCCTGACAATTTTTTCCATGATTTTGCATGCTATACATGTCAGTGACACTGGTCTGTAGTTTAGTGCTTCATGTCTGTCTCCTTTTTTAAAGATTGGTACCACATTTCTGTCTTCCATGCCTCAGGCAATCTCCCTGTTTCGATAGATGTATTGAATATTGTTGTTAGGGGTACACATAGCGCCTCTGCTCCCTCTCTCAGGACCCATGGAGAGATGTTATCTGGCCCCATTGCCTTTGAGGTATCTAGCTCACTCAGAAGCCTCTTCACTTCTTCCTCGGTTGTGTGTACTGTGTCCAGCACATGGTGGTGTACCCCACCTCTCCGTCTTTCTGGTGCCCCCTTGTTGAGTTCCTCACATACTTCACTGTCATTTCTTGTTGTGTCTCCTCCTTCCTTCCTTAGCCTGATTACCTGGTCCTTGACGGTTGTTTTCTTCCTGATGTGGCTGTATAACAGCTTCGGGTCAGATTTGGCTTTTGCTGCTATGTCGTTTTCATATTGACGTTGGGCCTCCTTTCTTATCTGTGCATATTCGTTTCTGGCTCTACGACTGCTCTCCTTATTCTCCTGGGTCCTTTGCCTTCTATATTTCTTCCATTCCCTAGCACACTTGGTTTTTGCCTCCTTGCATCTTTGAGTGAACCATGGACTCATCCCGGCTTTTTCATTATTCCTGTTACCCTTGGGTACAAACCTCTCCTCAGCCTCCTTGCACATTGTGACTACATATTCCATCATCTCATTAACTGGTTTCCCTGCCAGTTCTCTGTCCCACTGAACCTCATTCAGGAAGTTCCTCATTTCTGTGTAGTCCCCTTTCCTGTAGTTTGGTTTCATTCGTCCTGGCCTTCCTGCTTCCCCCTCCACTTGTAGCTCTACTGTGTATTCGAAGCTCAAAACCACATGATCGCTGGCCCCAAGGGGTCTTTCATATGTGATGTCCTCAATTTCTGCACTACTCAAGGTGAATACTAAGTCCAGTCTTGCTGGTTCATCCTCTCCTCTCTCTCTTGTAGTGTCCCTTACGTGTTGGTACATGAAGTTTTCCAGTACCACCTCCATCATCTTAGCCCTCCATGTATCTTGGCCCCCATGTGGCTCCAAGTTCTCCCATTCAATCTCCTTGTGGTTAAAGTCACCCATGATCAGGAGCTTTGCCCTGCATGTATGAGCTCTTCTGGCCACTGCAGCCAGTGTGTCAACCATCGCTCTATTGCTCTCGTCATACTCTTGCCTTGGCCTCCTGCTGTTCTGTGGTGGGTTATACATCACTGCAATTATCACCTTGGGACCTCCAGAGTGAAGCGTTCCCGCTATGCAATCACTTTCTTCTCCGCTGTCTCCTCTCTCCAGCTCATCAAAATTCCATCGGTGTTTGATCAGCAATGCAACTCCTCCCCATCCCCTGTTCCTTCTGTCTTTTCTCAGGATCTGGTATCCCGTTGGGAAGATGGCATCTGTTGTCATACCTGTAAGCTTGGTTTCTGTGATTGCTATGATGTCTGGTGATGTCTCTTTGACTCTTTCGTGCCACTCCTCCCACTTGTTTGTTATTCCATCAGCGTTTGTGTACCATAGCTTCAGTTTCCTTTCCAACACTGTGGTTTGGGGGGCATGTGGGGGTGGGAGACCTGGTAGCATACTGTGGGATTCTATGGTTGGGGGTTGGGTGGAAGCTGTGGGTATGGATTGTATTGTGTGTTGGGATGGTGTGATAGGTTGTGGGGTTCTGAGGATAGTTGTGTGTGTGCTTGCTCTTGCTGCTCTGTTCTGCTCTGACTGACCTCTGCTGGTTCCATCCTTGTCTCCTTTCCTAGCTCCTTTCGCTTTTTTGTCCTCTCCCTCAGCTGCTGTCTCTCTTTTTGTGTTCTGTCTCTGTCTAGGAACACCTTCTTGTACTCTTCCGAGCTTCTCA
>NC_091297.1:63198611-63213611 GCF_038502225.1 Cherax quadricarinatus
TGTGTGTTTGTGTGTGTGTGTGTGTATTTGTGTGTGTGTGCGTGTTTGTGTGTGTGTGCGTGTTTGTGTGTGTGTGTGTTTGTGTGTGTGTGTGTGTTTGAATGTGTGTTTGTGTGTGTGAGTGTGTGTTTGTGTGTGTTTGTGTGTGTGTGTGTTGGAGTGTGTTTGTGTGTGTGTGTGTGTGTGTGTGTGTGTGTGTGTGTGTGTGTGTGTGTGAGAGTGTGTACTCACCTAATTGTGGTTGCAGGGGTTGACTCAGCTCCTGGCCCCGCCTCTTCACTGATCGCTACTAGGTTCTCATCCCCCCCTGCTTCCTGAGCTTTGTCATACCTCTTCTTAAAACTATGTATGGTTCCTGCCTCCACTACTTCACTTGCTAGGCTATTCCACTTCCTGACGACTCTATGACTGAAGAAATACTTCCTAACGTCCCTGTGACTCGTCTGAGTCTTCAGCTTCCAGTTGTGACCTCTTGTTTCTGTGTCCCCTCTCTGGAACATCCTATCTCTGTCCATCTTGTCTATTCCCCGCAGTATCTTGTATGTCGTTATCATGTCTTCCCTGACCCTTCTGTCCTCCAGTGTCGTCAGTCCGATTTCCCTCAACCTTTCCTCGTACGACATTCCCCTGAGCTCTGGGACTAGCCTTGTTGCAAACCTTTGTACTTTCTCTAACTTCTTGACGTGCTTGACCAGGTGTGGGTTCCAGACTGGTGCTGCATACTCCAGGATGGGTCTAACGTACACAGTGTACAGTGTCTTGAACGATTCCTTATTAAGGTATCGGAAAGTTATTCTCAGGTTTGCCAGGCGCCCGTATGCTGCAGCAGTTATTTGGTTGATGTGTACCTCCGGAGACGTGCTCGGTGTTATGGTCACCCCAAGGTCTTTCTCCCTTAGTGAGGTCTGTAGTCTTTGTCCACCTAGCCTATGCTCTGTCTGCAGTCTTCTTTGCCCCTCCCCAATCTTCATGACTTTGCATTTGGCAGGATTGAATTCGAGAAGCCAGTTTCTGGACCACATGTCCAGCCTGTCCAGGTGTCTTTGCAGTCCTGCCTCATCCTCATCCGATTTAATTCTTCTCATCAACTTCACATCATCTGCGAATAGGGACACTTCAGAGTCTATTCCTTCCATCATGTCGTTCGCATATATCAAAAATAGCACTGGTCCTAGGAGTGGCCACAATGGGACCCCGCACGTCACAGGCGCTCACTGTGATACCTTTTCACGTACCATGACTCGTTGTTGCCTCCCTGTCAGGTATTCCCTGATCCATTGCAGTTCCCTCCCTGTTATATGCGCCTGATCCTCCTTCTGCAGTCTTCCGCCTTCCTGAAGTCTAGGAAAATGCAATCAACCCACCCCTCTCTCTCCTGTCTTACTTCTGTTACCTTGTCATAAAACTCCAGGAAGTTTGTGACACAGGATTTGCCTTCCATGAACCCATGCTGGTTTTCATTTATAATCTTGTTCCGTTCCAGGTGTTCCACCACTCTCCTCCTGATAATCTTCTCCATGACTTTACACACAATACATGTCAGAGACACAGGTCTGTAGTCTAGTGCCTCATTTCTGTTTCCTTTCTAAAATATCGGGACTACATTTCCTGTCTTCCACTTCTCTGGTAGTTGCCCAGTTTTAAGGGATGTGTTGAAGATTGTGGTTAGGGGCACGCACAGCATCTCTGCTCCTTCTCTTAGGACCCATGGGGAGATGTCCGGTCCCATCGCCTTTGAGGTATCAAGGTCACTTAGCAGCTTCTGCACCTCCTCCTCAGTTGTTCGTATGTCCTCCAACACTTGTTGGTATATTCCCTCTTGATGTTCCCTTCTGTGCTGTCTTCCCACAGCCATTCCTGTCTCTACTGTAAAAACTTCCTTAAATCTCCTGTTCAGCTCCTCACATACCTCCTGATCATTTCTTGTGAGTTCTCAACCTTCTATCCTTAATCTGATCACCTGGTCTTTGACTGTTGTCTTCCTCCTGATGTGGCTATACAACAGTTTCGGGTCAGTCTTGATTCTCGATGCTATGTCATTTTCATACTGTCACTGGGCCTCCCTCCTTACCTGTGCATACTCGTTCGTGGCTCTGCGACTGATCTCCCTATTTTCATGTGTTCTCTGCCTTCTGTACTTATTCCATTCTCTATTGCACTTTGTTTTTGCCTCCTTACACCGTCGGGTAAACCAGGGGCTCGTTCTGGTTTTCCCATTGTTTCTGTTGCCCTTGAGAATAAACCTGTGTGTGTGTGTGTGTGTGTGTGTGTGTGTGTGTGTGTGTGTGTGTGTGTGTGTGTGTGTGTTTGTGTGTGTGTTTGTGTGTGTGTTTGTGTGTGTGTGTGTGTATGTGTGTGTGTATGTGTGTATGTGAGTGTGTGTGTGTGTGTGTGTGTGTGTGTGTGTGTGTGTGTATGTGTGTGTGCATACATTTGTGTGTATTGGATAAGTGTGTAATTTCTGACTGTACCATAAGGAATAGAGTGTGGGATATAGGCGTGTGCACGCATAAGAGTGCATATAATCACTTAAACCCCGAAAAAAATAAATATAAGTGATCACAGAAAAGAAAACATAGTAAATAGTGCCAAGTGCTAAGTGAGGCCAGGAGAAGGGACGTGAACGGTTGTCAGGCCTAAATAGAGTTGCCACACATAATGCAGTGGGGTATTTGAAGAATAAGTGCGACTCAAGACCAGGGAGATAAGAGATATTTGTAGATGTGTCAGTAAATACAGTGAGTGAGTGAAAAAATTAGATGAGCTGGAGACTACAATGCCTACAGGAAGTTAGTGGAAAAATTACCGAGAAGCATCAAGCATCTTCAACTACTGGGACCCAGGAGGACGGCAACGTTACTCCACTGCCAGCCGCACGTAAAATTCACCTAGTTTGAGTTGCATGCGGTCAACAGCACCAGTCTCTAGCTGGAAATTGGGGGTCACTCTCCTTGAGCTATCAGAATTAGAATAAGCAGCATTTACTGGCATTTAATAGAATTTATTGAGGTGTAGGAGAGTTTAAGCAGTTAATGATAGGTAGCCTAGTATGAGAGGTAGCCTAGCGAAGCCTAGCATACAGAATTGAATGTAATTTTAGGCACACAAGACAGTACAGTGGGAACTAAGAGATTGGGTACATATGCAAAACATATGTAGTACATATGAGGGAAATAAGGACTGCTTACATAAACACATGCATACACACAAACTAGGTGAGTACAGGATCTGCTGTTAGGCACTTGAAAAGCTGTGGCATGCACACACACACACACACACACACACACACACACACACATACACACACACACATATACAGGATTTCACACCTTCATGTGAATTGACCCTCTAACCCTCCCTTCTCTCCCTGTCTCTTTGTCTTTTTCACTCTCTTCCTCTCTCTTTCTCTCTCTTCCTTTCTCTCTCTCTCTCTCTCTCTCTCTCTCTCTCTCTCTCTCTCTCTCTCTCTCTCTCTCTCTCTCTCTTCCTCTTTCTCTCTCTTATTCTCTCTCTCCCTCTTTCTCTTCCTTCCTCTCTCTCTTCCTCTCTCTCTCTCTTCCTCTCTCTCTCTCTCCCTTTCTCTCTCCCTCTCTCTCTCTCTCTTCCTCTCTCTCTTCCTCTCTCTCTTCTTCTCTATCTTCCTCTCTCTCTCTCTCTCTCTCTCTCTCTCTCTCTCTCTCTCTCTCTCTCTCTCTCTCTCTCTCTCTCTCTCTTTTCCCTTCTCACTCTCCCACCTCTCTCCTATCTTTCCCTTCTCTCCCTCTCACCCTCTCTCTCTCACTCTCTCTCCCTCTTTTTTTCCACTCTCCCCCTCTCTCTCTCTCTTACTTTTCCCCTTTCTCTCTCACTCTCTCTCTCTCTCTTTCTCCCCCCTTTTTTTCCCTTCTCTCCCCATCTCTACTACTACCCTCCCCTTCTCTCTCTTTCTCACTCTCTCTCACTCTCCCCCCATTTCCCTTCTCACTCTCCCCCTTTCTCTCCTTCCACCTTTCCTCTCTCTCTCTCTCTCTCTCTCTCTCTCTCTCTCTCTCTCTCTCTCTCTCTCTCTCTCTCTCTCTCTCTCTCTCTCTCTCTCTTTCTCGCTCTCTCTCTCTCTCTCTCTCTTTCTTTCACTAAAAAAAAGTGAAATAAGGAAGGAAAGAAGAAAAAAATGGCTTGGACTCACAGGAATCAGGGATCAGATGACAATGGTACTGGTAGGGAGGAATGGATGGAGGAGCAGTGGAAAAGGATGGAGCAAGAATGGGAGAGAAAATTAGGAGAGCTTTCTGAAAAAATGGAGAAAGAGCTCTCTGCAAAATGGGAAAAGAGGTTGGAGAAGGAGACGAAGATATGGGAGGCACAAGTCGAAACTGCAGTAGACAGGGTAAGGGTCCTAGAATTTGAGGTAAACAGGCTGAAGCAAGTCTCAGGGGCAGTGACCAGAGAAGACACAGCATATGAAGCTGAGAGGATGAACAGGAAAGGAGATATGAATTATGCTAAGGTCATATCAGCCTGCAAAGAAGGGTCAGGGAGTAAAAGGAAAGAGCAGCTGGGTGCAGATAGAGAGGGAGATAAGTCAAATGCTGAGGCACAACCATGCTACCAAGAGCCACCGGAAAAATCAAGGGAGAAAATGACCACATACAGACAGGAACCAGAGTCACAGAGGGAGAGGCAATGGGAGGAGGAAAGGGCAAAATCAGTGATTATCCATGGGCTTCGGGAGAGAATGGAAAGGACACACATTGAAAGACGGCAGGAAGAAAGAAAGGTGATTGAGAAAATCATCAAGGAAATAGGGGGAGAAGACATGGATGAGATTGTAAATTTTCAGAGAATAGGGGGGTACTTGAAGGGGAGAAACCGACCGATCAAGCTGATTCTCAGGACAGAAACAGTGCGGAACAGGATCCTCCAAGAGAAACCACAGTTGAAAAGCTCGGAAGAGTACAAGAAGGTGTTCCTAGACAGAGACAGAACACAAAAAGAGAGACATCAGCTGAGGGAGAGGACAAAAAAACGAAAGGAGCTAGGAAAGGAGACAAGGATGGAACCAGCAGAGGTCAGTCAGAGCAGAACAGAGCAGCAAGGGCAAGCACACACACAACTATCCTCAGAACCCCACAACCTATCACACCATCCCAACACAAAATACAATCCATACCCACAGTTTAAACCCAACCCCCAACCATAGAATCCCACAGTATGCTACCAGGTCTCCCACCCCCACAGGCCCCCCAAACCACAGTGTTGGAAAGGAAACTGAAGGTATGGTACACAAACGCTGATGGAATAACAAACAAGTGGGAGGAGTGGCACGAAAGAGTCAAAGAGACATCACCAGACATCATAGCGATCACAGAAACCAAGCTTACAGGTACGATAACAGATGCCATCTTTCCAGCGGGATACCAGATCCTGAGAAAAGACAGAAGGAACAGGGGGGGGTGGAGGAGTGGCATTGCTGATCAAACACCGATGGAATTTTGATGAGCTGGAGAGAGGAGACAGCGCAGAAGAAAGTGATTACATAGGGAGAACACTTCACTCTGGTGGTCCCAAGGTGATAATTGCAGTGATGTATAACCCACCACAGAACAGCAGGAGGCCAAGGCAAGAGTATGACTAGAGCAATAGAGCGATGGTTGACACACTGGCTGCAGTGGCCAGAAAAGCTCATGCATGCAGGGCAAAGCTCCTGATCATGGGCGACTTTAACCACAAGGAGATCGAATGGGAGAACTTGGAGCCACATGGGGGCCAAGATACATGGAGGGCTAAGATGATGGAGGTGGTACTGGAAAACTTCATGTACCAACACGTAAAGGACACTACAAGAGAGAGAGGAGAGGATGAACCAGCAAGACTGGACTTAGTATTCACCTTGAGTAGTGCAGATATTGAGGACATTACATATGAAAGACCCCTTGGGGCCAGCGATCATGTGGTTTTGAGCTTCGAATACACAGTAGAGCTACAAGTGGAAGGGGAAGCAGGAAGGCCAGGACAAATGAAACCAAACTACAGGAAAGGGGAATACTCAGGAATGAGGAACTTCCTGAATTAGGTTCAGTGGGACAGAGAACTGGCAGGGAAGCCAGTTAATGAGATGATTGAATATGTAGCAACAATGTGCAAGGAGGCTGAGGAGAGGTTTGTACCCAAGGGTAACAGGAATAATGAAAAAGCCAGGATGAGCCCATGGTTCACCCAAAGATGCAAGGAGGCAAAAACCAAGTGTGCTAGGGAATGGAAGAAATATAGAAGACAAAGGACCCAGGAGAATAAGGAGAGCAGTCGTAGAGCCAGAAACGAATATGCACAGATAAGAAGGGAGGCCCAACGTCAATATGAAAACGACATAGCAGCAAAAGCCAAATCTGACCCGAAACTGTTGTACAGCCACATCAGGAAGAAAACAACCGTCAAAGACCAGGTAATCAGGCTAAGGAAGGAAGGAGGAGAGACAACAAGAAATGACAGTGAAGTATGTGAGGAACTCAACAAGAGATTCAAAGAAGTGTTCACAGAGGAGACAGAAGGGGCTCCAGAAAGACGGAGAGGTGGGGTACACCACCATGTGCTGGATACAGTACACACAACCGAGGAAGAAGTGAAGAGGCTTCTGAGTGAGCTAGATGCCTCAAAGGCAATGGGGCCAGATAACATCTCTCCATGGGTCCTGAGAGAGGGAGCAGAGGCGCTATGTGTACCCCTAACAACAATATTCAATACATCTATCGAAACAGGGAGATTGCCTGAGGCATGGAAGACAGCAAATGTGGTCCCAATCTTTAAAAAAGGAGACAGACATGAAGCACTAAACTACAGACCAGTGTCACTGACATGTATAGCATGCAAAATCATGGAAAAGATTGTCAGGAGAAGAATGGTGGAACATCTAGAAAGGAATGATCTCATCACCAGCAGCCAACGTGGTTTCAGAGACGGGAAATCCTGTGTCACAAACCTACTGGAGTTCTATGACATGGTGACAGCAGTAAGACAAGAGAGAGAGAGGGGTGGGTGGATTGCATTTTCATGGACTGCAAGAAGGCGTTTGACACAGTACCACACAAGAGATTAGTGCAAAAACTGGAGGACCAAGCAGGGATAACAGGGAAGGCACTGCAATGGATCAGGGAATACTTGTCAGGAAGACAGCAGCGAGTAATGGCACGTGGCGAGGTGTCAGAGTGGGCACCTGTGACCAGCGGGGTCCCACTGGGGTCAGTCCTAGGACCAGTGCTGTTTCTGGTATTTGTGAACGACATGACGGAAGGAATAAACTCCGAGGTGTCCCTGTTTGCAGATGACGTGAAGTTGATGAGAAGAATTCATTCGATCGAAGACCAGGCAGAAATACAAAGGGATCTGGACAGGCTGCAGACCTGGTCCAGCAAATGGCTCCTGGAGTTCAATCCCACCAAGTGCAAAGTCATGAGGATTGGGGAAGGGCAAAGAAGACCGGAGACGGAGTACATTCTAGGGGGCCAGAGACTACAAACATCACTCAACTAAAAAGTTCTTGGGGTGAGTATAACACCAGGCACATCTCCTGAAGCGCACATCAACCAAATAACTGCTGCAGCATATGGGCGCCTGGCAAACCTCAGAACATCATTCCGACATCTTAATAAGGAATCGTTCAGGACCCTGTACACCGTGTACGTTAGGCCCATTTTGGAGTATGCGGCACCAGTTTGGAACCCACACCTAGCCAAGCATGTAAAGAAACTAGAGAAAGTGCAAAGGTTTGCAACAAGACTAGTCCCAGAGTTAAGAGGTATGTCCTATGAGGAGAGGTTAAAGGAAATCAACCTGACGACACTGGAGGACAGGAGAGATAGGGGGGACATGATAACGACTTACAAAATACTGAGAGGAATTGACAAGGTGGACAAAGACAGGATGTTCCAGAGACTGGACACAGCAACACGGGGACATAGTTGGAAGCTGAAGACAAAGATGAATCAAAGGGATGCAAGGAAGTATTTCTTCAGCCACAGAGTAGTCAGGAAGTGGAATAGTTTGGGAAGCGATGTAGAGGAGGCAGGATCCATACATAGCTTTAAGCAGAGGTACGATAAAGTTCATGGTTGAGGTAGAGTGACCTAGTAGCGATCAGTGAAGAGGCGGGGCCAGGAGCTTGGACTCGACCCCTGCAACCTCAACTAGGTGAGTACAACTAGGTGAGTACATACACACACACATACACACATACACAAACAGACACATATACACACACACATGCACATAGACATACACACACGCACACACACATGCACACACACACACACACACATACACAGACACACACACACACACACACACACACACATACACACACACACATATACACATGCATACACACACACAGGCCCCCCAAACCACAGTGTTGGAAAGGAAACTGAAGGTATGGTACACAAACGCTGATGGAATAACAAATAAGTGGGAGGAGTGGCATGAAAGAGTCAAAGAAGCATCACCGGACATCATAGCTCTCACAGAAACCAAGCTTACAGGTATGATAACTGATGCCATCTTTCCAACGGGATACCAAATCCTGAGGAAAGACAGAGGGAACAGGGGGGGGTGGAGGAGTGGCGTTGCTGATCAAAAATCGCTGGAATTTTGATGAGCTGGAGAGAGGAGACAGCGGAGAAGAAAGTGATTACATAGGGAGAACACTTCACTCTGGAGGTACCAAGGTGGTAATAGCAGTGATGTATAACCCACCACAGAACAGTAGGAGGCCAAGGCAAGAGTACGACGAGAGCAATAGAGCGATGGTTGACACACTGGCTGCAGTGGCCAGAAGAGCTCATGCATGCAGAGTAAACATAAGAACATAAGAAAGGAGGAACACTGCAGGAGGCCTGCTGGCCCATACTAGGCAGGTCCTTTACAATTCATCCCACTAACAAAACATTTACCCAACCCAATTTTCAATGCTACCCAAGAAATAAGCTCTGATGTGAAAGTCCCACTCAAATCCAACCCCTCCCAACATCTTTGCCAAAACATCATTCCAAGTATCTACCTCCACAACCACGACCATCAAGGACATCACCAGTAGTAGACAGGACAAGCCTCCATCCTCTGCAGGGGTATACATAATCCCTTGTAATGACTGCAACAAGTTATACGTGGGCGAAACATCAAGGGACCTCCAAACACGCATTTCAGAACACCAATACGCAAGCAGGTCTGACGACACAAGGAATGCCTGCGTACAACACCGTAATTCACACAACCACTTGATAAACTACAGAAACTCAAGACTTATCGCCACAGAAGACAACACCCAATACCGAAGAATCCTGGAATCATCACTTATTTCTATATCCGACAACTTCAACCAGAATAGTGGCTTCTATAACATAGCTGAACCACTTGCCAAGAAACTTCTTCATCGCTATCCCACATAAGAACACTGTAGAAGGTCTGCTCACAAACTTGTCCAGTCTCCTTTGTAAGCTACCCAAGTTTTTAGACTCTACAACCCAACTCGGTACATCATCAGATGCAGCATTCTTCACCTGACCTCAGCCGGACTATAAATACTCGCGTTCCTTCCACCCCAGGTAGTTCTGTTTGTGACTTGAAAAAGCCCACTGTGTGGGCGAAACGTAGTCAATAAAGGATCACATTATACTGCATTTGTGTTTATATTGCCAAATAAGCTCTGATGTGAAAGTCCCACTCAAATCCAACCCTTCCCACTCATGTACTTATCCAACCTAGATTTGAAACTACCCAAAGTCCTAGCCTCAATAACCCAACTAGGTAGACTGTTCCACTCATCAACTACCCTATTTCCAAACCAATACTTTCCTATGTCCTTTCTAAATCTAAACTTATCTAATTTAAATCCATTACTGCGGGTTCTCTCTTGGAGAGACATCCTCAAGACCTTATTAATATCCCCTTTATTAATACCTATCTTCCACTTATACACTTCGATCAGGTCTCCCCTCATTCTTCGTCTAACAAGTGAATGTAACTTAAGAGTCTTCAATCTTTCTTCATAAGGAAGATTTCTGATGCTATGTATTAATTTAGTCATCCTACGCTGAATGTTTTCTAACGAATTTATGTCCATTTTGTAATACGGAGACCAAAACTGAGCTGCATAATCAAGGTGAGGCCTTACTAATGATGTATAAAGCTGCAGTATGACCTCTGGACTTCTGTTGCTTACACTTCTTGATATAAATCCCAGTAATCTATTTGCCTTATTACGTACGCTTAGGCATTGCTGTCCTGGTTTAAGGTTGCTGCTCACCATAACCCCCAAGTCCTTTTCGCAATCTGTATGGCTAAGTTCTACATCATTTAATTTATAAGTACTAGGGTTATGGGCACTCCCAAGCTTCAGAACCTTGCACTTATCTACATTGAATTGCATCTGCCACTTTTCTGACCAAGAATAGAGTTTGTTTAAATCCTCCTGAAGTTCCCTAACATCTACGTTTGAATCAATTATCCTACCTATCTTTGTGTCATCGGCGAATTTGCTCATATCACTAGTAATTCCCTCATCAAGATCATTGATATATATTATAAACAACAACGGGCCCAAGACTGATCCCTGTGGAACGCCACTTGTTACAGATCCCCACTCGGATTTAACCCCATTTATGGACACTCTCTGCTTCCTGTCAGTGAGCCATGACTCGATCCACGAGAGCACTTTTCCCCCAATGCCATGAGCTGCCACTTTCTTTAACAGTCTATGGTGCGGAACTCTATCAAAAGCCTTACTAAAATCTAAGTAAATAATATCAAATTCTTTATTGTGGTCAACAGCCTCAAAAGCTTTACTGAAGAAAGTTAATAAATTAGTTAGACAAGACCGGCCTCTTGTGAATCCATGCTGAGTATCATTAATCAAGCTATGCTTATCGAGATGGCTTCTTATAATCTCAGCTATAATTGATTCTAGTAATTTGCCTACAATTGAGGTCAGGCTTATTGGGCGGTAATTTGACGGTAACGACTTGTCCCCTGTTTTAAAAATAGGAGTTACATTAGCCATCTTCCACATATCAGACACTACACCTGTTTGAAGAGATAAATTAAAAATATTAGTTAATGGTTCACAGAGTTCCATTTTGCATTCCTTAAGAACCCTTGAAAAAACCTCATCAGGACCCGGCGACTTATTTTGCTTCAGTCTGTCTATCTGCCTCACAACCATCTCACTAGTGACTGTGATGTTACATAATTTATCTTCTTCTAGCCCACTGTAAAAATTAATTACTGGAATATTGTTAGTGTCTTCCTGTGTAAAAACTGAGAGAAAATAATTATTTAAAATCAAGCACATTTCATTCTCATTGTCAGTAAGGTGCCCATAGTTATTTTTAAGGGGACCTATCTTATCTCTAACTTTTGTTCTATAGACCTGGAAAAAACTTTTTGGGTTAGTTTTAGAATCCCTAGCAACTTTAATTTCATAGTCCCTTTTAGCTTTTCTTATCCCCTTTTTAATGTCCCTCTTAATGTCAATATACTGATTCATAAGATGACCCTCACCTCTTTTGATACGCCTATAAATTCCTTTCTTATGCCTTAGTAGATATTTGAGCCTATTATTCATCCATTTTGGGTCATTTCTATTTGATCTAATTTCTTTATATGGGATAAACGCTCTTTGAGCAGCATGTATAGTGTTCAGAAAACTGTCATATTGATAGCTCTCTTCGTTACCCCAGTCAACAGATGATAAGTGTTCTCTAAGCCCATCGTAATCTGCTAAGCGAAAATCTGGGACTGTTACTGAGTTATCGCTACTATCGTACTTCCATTCAATGCTAAATGTAATTGATTTGTGGTCGCTAGCACCCAGTTCCTCTGAAATTTCTAAATTATTAACAAGGGATTCATTGTTTGCCATAACTAAGTCAAGCAGGTTATTTCCCCTTGTAGGTTCTGTCACAAACTGCTTCAAAAAACAATCCTGAAATACTTCTAAGAAGTCGTACGATTCTAAATTCCAAGTCAAGAAATTCCAATCAACATGACTAAAGTTAAAGTCTCCTAGAATTACTACATTATCGTGCCTTGTGGCCTTAACAATTTCCTCCCATAGTAGTTTCCCTTGGTCCCTATCTAAGTTAGGGGGACGGTATATCACTCCTAAAATCAGTTTTTCATGCCCCTCTGAAAATTCTATCCAAACAGACTCTGTATGTGTTACTTCAGACTTAATACCCGTTTTTATGCAACAGTTCAAGCGATCTCGGACATACAATGCCACCCCACCCCCCTCCCAATACTTCTATCTTCTTGGAACAATTTAAAACCCTGAATATGACATTCCGCAGGCATGTCCCGACTTTTTGAATTAAACCACGTCTCAGTTAAGGCAAATACATCAATGTTACCTACACTAGCAACTAATCTCAACTCGTCCATCTTATTCCTAGCACTACGGCAATTAGCATAATAAACATTGAAAGACTCTCCTTTCTCTTTACCCTTCCTGCTCATTTCTATTTTTCTACTAAACCTATTACCGTCCATATCACCCAAGGTCCCTGGGTTTTCAATATCTATCTCGTTCTTATTATTACTAGTTCCCCTAGAACTCGTAATATTACTACACTGGGACTTCACTGTTTTCCTGCCAAAACCCATACCACTAACTATTCCTAGTTTAAAGTCCTAACTGCTCCCTCCACTGCAGTTGCCAGTGCTCCCACCCCACACCTAGATAAGTGAACCCCATCCCTAGCATACATGTCATTTCTGCCATAGAAGAGGTCCCAGTTGTCAATGAATGTTACCGCATTTTCCTTACAGTATTTGTCCAGCCAGCAATTGACACCAATTGCCCTGGACAACCATTCACTTCCAACTCCCCTCCTTGGCAAAATACCACATATGAGAGGGTTCCCACCCTTACTTCTAATTATTTCTATTGCTGACCTATACCTGCTAATCAGGTCCTCACTCCTACGTCTGCCAACATCGTTGCCTCCAGCACTGAGACAGATAATAGGATTGCTCCCATTACCTCTCATGATGTCATCCAGACGGCTAACAATATCCTCCATCCCAGCCCCAGGAAAGCAAACTCTCTGTCTCCTACTCCTGTCCTTCAAGCAGAACGCCCTATCCATATACCTAACTTGGCTATCCCCAACAACAACAATATTCTTACCTTCCTTAATGTCTTTCGTCGTGTCGTTCCCAGTATTCAACTCACATTCGTCGGGTAGCACTGAGAATGTATTGGATGTTTCCACAACAGTTTCCACGGCAGTCTCTTTCTTCTTCATCGTTTCTACCTTTCCATTCGTCTTCTTGATCGTCAACTTCTTTCCCTGCTGTCCAGCCACTGACCAGTTTCCCTTCTTGACCTGAGGACTCAAAACAGGAGGAATACTACGAATCTTCTTGTTCTCCTCGGTCAATCGCCGAATTTCCAAATTCGCCAACCTCAATTCTTCCTTAAGCTGTTGGTAAAGTTGCTCGATGGAGGGCATCTTGCTTCAATTCTAGAGAGCGCGCAAACAGGTCTTCACAGAGCCAAGTACACGTCAACACTGCGCAAATGCCAACTCAATCAGGAGCTACTGCGCAGCACGTCCGCACATGGGGGCCAGGATACATGGAGGGCTAAGATGATGGAGGTGGTACTGGAAAACTTCATGTGCGAACACGTAAGGGACACTACAAGAGAGAGAGGAGGGGATGAACCAGCAAGGCTGGACTTAGTATTCACCTTGAGTAGTGCAGATATCGAGGACATCACATATGAAAGACCCCTTGGGGCCAGTGACCATGTGGTTTTAAGCTACGAATACAGAGTAGAGCTACAAGTGGAGGGAGAAGCAGGAAGGCCAGGACGAAAGAAGCCAAACTACAAGAAAGGGGACTACACAGGAATGAGGAACTACCTGAACGGGGTTCAGTGGGACAGAGAACTGGCAGGGAAGCCAGTTAATGAGATGATGGAATATGTAGCAACAAAATGCAAGGAGGCTGAGGAGAGGTTTGTACCCAAGGGTAACAGGATTAATGAAAAAGCTAGGATGAGCCCATGGTTTACCCAAAGGTGCAGGGAGGCAAAAACCAAGTGTGCTAGGGAATGGAAGAAATATAGAAGGCAAAGGACCCAGGAGAATAAGGAGAACAGTCGTAGAGCCAGAAACGAATATGCACAGATAAGAAGGGAGGCCCAAAGACAATATGAAAATGACATAGCAGCGAAAGCCAAATCTGACCCGAAATTGTTGTACAGCCACATCAGGAGGAAAACAACAATCAAGGACCAGGTAATCAGGCTATGGATGGAAGGAGGAGAGACAACAAGAAATGACCGTGAAGTATGTGAAGAACTCAACAAGAGATTCAAAGAAGTGTTCACAGAGGAGACAGAAGGGACTCCAGAAAGACGGAGAGGTGGGGCACACCACCAAGTGCTGGACACAGTGCACACAACCGAGGAAGAAGTGAAGAGGCTTCTGAGTGAGCTAGATACCTCAAAGGCAATGGGGCCAGATAACATCTCCCCATGGGTATTGAGAGAGGGAGCAGAGGCGCTATGTGTACCCCTAACAACAATATTCAATACATCTATCGAAACAGGGAGATTGCCTGAGGAATGGAAGACAGCAAATGTAGTCCCAATCTTTAAAAAAGGAGACAGACATGAAGCATTAAACTACAGACCAGTGTCACTGACATGTATAGTATGCAAAATCATGGAGAAGATTATTAGGAGAAGAGTGGTGGAACACCTAGAAAGGAATGATCTCATCAACAGCAGCCAATATGGTTTCAGGGACTGGAAATCCTGTGTCACAAACCTACTGGAGTTCTATGACATGGTGACAGCAGTAAGACAAGAGAGAGAGGGGTGGGTGGATTGCATTTTCTTGGACTGCAAGAAGGAGTTTGACACAGTTCCACACAAGAGATTAGTGCAAAAAACTGGAGGACCAAGCAGGGATAACCGGGAAGGCACTACAATGGATCTGGGAATACTTGTCACTAAGACAG
>NC_091297.1:63223611-63226111 GCF_038502225.1 Cherax quadricarinatus
CGTCCCCATTTTCCCTTCTAACTTTCCCCTCTCCTACTCTTCCCTTCACTCTCTCTCCCCCTCTACCTTTCCCTTCTCTCTTCTCTCACAAAAAAAAAAAAAAAAAAAAAAAAAAAAAAAAAAAAAAAAAAAAAATGGTGGGGACTAGCAGGAACCAAGGATCAGATGAGAATGTTTCTGGTAGGGAGGAGTGGATGGAGGAGCAGTGGAAAAGGATGGAACAAGAGTGGGAGAGAAAATTAGGAGAGCTTTCTGAAAAAATGGAGAAAGAGCTCTCTGTGAAATTGGAAAAGAGGTTGGAGAAGGAGACAAAGAATTGGGAGGCACAAGTCGAAACTGCAGTAGCCAAGATAAGGGTCCTAGAAGTTGAGATAAATAGGCTGAAGCGGGTTACAGGGGCAGTGACCAGAGAAGACACAGCATATGAAGCTGCGAGGCCGAACAGGAAGGAAGGAATTATGAATTATGCTAAGGTCACATCAGTCTGCCAAGGAGGACCAAGGAGTGAAAGGGAAGATCAGCTGGTTGCAGATGGAGAGGGTGATAGGTCGAATGCTGAGGCACAACAAGGCTATCAAGAGCCACTGGAAGAACCAAGGGAGAAACTGACCACATACAGGCAGGATCCAGAGTCACAGAGGGTGAGGCAATGGGAGGAAGAAAGGGCAAAATCAGTGTTTATCCATGGGCTTCAGGAGAGAGAGGAAAGGACACACACTGAAAGGCAGCAGGAAGAAAGAAAGGAGATTGAGAAAATCATCACGGAAATAGGTGAAGAGATGGACGAGATTGTAAATTTTCAGAGAATAGAGGGGTACTCGAAGGGGAGAAACCGACCAATCAAGCTGATTCTCAGGACGGAAACAGTGCGGAACAGGATCCTCCAAGAGAAACCACGATTGAAATACTCGGAAGAGTACAAGAGGGTGTTCCTAGACAGAGACAGAACAAAATCAGAACGACAGCAGCTGAGGGAGAGAACATAAGAACATAAGAAAGGAGGAACACTGCAGGAGGCCTGCTGGCCCATACTAGGCAGGTCCTTTACAATTCATCCCACTAACAAAACATTTGCCCTACCCAATTTTCAATGCCACCCAAGAAATAAGCTCTGATGTGAAAGTCCCACTCAAATCCAACCCCTCCAACTCATGTACTTATCCAGCCTAGATTTGAAACTACCCAAAGTCCCAGCCTCAATAACCCAACTAGGTAGACTGTTCCACTCATCAACTACCCTATTTCCAAACCAATACTTTCCGATGTCCTTTCTAAATCTAAACTTATCTAATTTAAATCCATTACTGCGCGTTCTCTCTTGGAGAGACATCCTCAAGACCTTATTAATATCCCCTTTATTAATACCTATCTTACACTTATACACTTCGATCAGGTCTCCCCTCATTCTTCGTCTAACAAGTGAATGTAACTTAAGAGTCTTCAATCTTTCTTCATAAGGAAGATTTCTGATGCTATGTATTAATTTAGTCATCCTACGCTGAATGTTTTCTAACGAATTTATGTCCATTTTGTAATACGGAGACCAGAACTGAGCTGCATAATCAAGGTGAGGCCTTACTAATGATGTATAAAGCTGCAGTATGACTTCTGGACTTCTGTTGCTTACACTTCTTGATATAAATCCCAGTAATCTATTTGCCTTATTACGTACGCTTAGGCATTGCTGTCTTGGTTTAAGGTTGCTGCTCACCATAACCCCCAAGTCCTTTTCGCAATCTGTATGGCTAAGTTCTACATCATTTAATTTATAAGTACTAGGGTTATGGGCACTCCCAAGCTTCAGAACCTTGCATTTATCTACATTGAACTGCATCTGCCACTTTTCTGACCAAGAATAGAGTTTGTTTAAATCCTCCTGAAGTTCCCTAACATCTACGTTTGAATCAATTATCCTACCTATCTTTGTGTCATCGGCGAATTTGCTCATATCACTAGTAATTCCTTCATCAAGATCATTGATATATATTATAAATAACAACGGGCCCAAGACTGATCCCTGTGGAACGCCACTTGTTACAGATCCCCACTCGGATTTAACCCCATTTATGGACACTCTCTGCTTCCTGTCAGTGAGCCATGACTCGATCCACGAGAGCACTTTTCCCCCAATGCCATGAGCTGCCACTTTCTTTAACAGTCTATGGTGCGGAACTCTATCAAAAAAGCGAAAGGAGCTAGGAAAAGAGACAAGGAGGGAACCAGCAGAGGTCAGTCAGAGCAGAACAGAACAGCAAGGGCAAGCACACACACAACTACTCTCAGAACCATACAACCTATCACACCATCCCAACACACACTACAATCCATACCCACAGCCTCCACCCAACACCGAGCTATAGAATCCCACAGTATGCCACCAGGTCTCCCACCCTCACAGGCCCCCCAAACCACAGTGTTGGAAAGGAAACTGAAGGTATGGTACACAAGCGCTGATGGAATAACAAATAAGTGGGAGGAGTGGCATGAAAGAGTCAAAGAA
>NC_091297.1:63231111-63236111 GCF_038502225.1 Cherax quadricarinatus
CAGGAGGCCAAGAGAAGAATACGATGAGAGCAACAGAGCAATGGTCGACACACTAGCCGAGGTGGCCAGGAGAGCACACATGGGGGGAGCAAAGTTACTAGTTATGGGTGATTTCAATCACAAGGAGATTGACTGGGAAAACCTGGAGCCCCATGGGGGTCCCGAAACATGGAGAGCCAAGATGATGGATGTGGTACTGGAAAACCTCATGCATCAACATGTTAGAGACACTACCAGAGAGAAAGGAGAGGATGAACCAGCAAGGTTGGACCTTGTATTCACCATGAGTAGTTCGGACATCGAGGGTATCATGTATGAAAGGCCCCTGGGAGCTAGTGATCATGTGGTTCTGTGCTTCGACTACATAGTTGAGCTCCAAGTGGAGAGAGTAGCAGGAATAGGCTGGGGAAAACCAAACTACAAAAGGGGGAACTACTCAGGCATGAGGAACTTCCTTCAAGACATTCAGTGGGAGAGGGAACTGACAGGAAAACCAGTACAAGAAATGATGGACTATGTAGCAACAAAATGCAAGGAGGCAGAGGAGAGGTTTGTTCCCAAGGGAAACAGAAATAATGGGAAGAACAGAACGAGTCCTTGGTTCACCCAAAGGTGTAGGGAGGCAAAAACTAGGTGTACTAGAGAATGGAAAAGGTACAGAAGACAGAGAACTCAGGAAAATAAAGAAATCAGCAGAAGAGCCAGAAACGAATATGCACAGATAAGAAGGGAGGCTCAGAGACAATATGAAAATGACATAGCATCAAAAGTAAAGACTGACCCGAAGCTGTTGTACAGCCACATCAGGAGGAAAACAACAGTCAAGGACCAGGTAATCAGACTGAGGAAGGGTGATGGGGAATTCACAAGAAATGACCGAGAGGTTTGTCAGGAGCTCAACACAAGATTTAAAGAGGTATTTACAGTGGAAACCAGTAGGACTCCAAGAAATCAGAACAGGGGGGCACACCAGCAAGTGCTGGATGAGGTACATATAACCAAGGAGGAGGTGAAGAAGCTGCTATGCGAACTTGACACCTCAAAGGCGGTGGGACCAGACAACATCTCTCCATGGGTCCTTAAAGAGGGAGCAGAAATATTGTGTGAGCCATTAACAAAAATCTTCAACACATCATTTGAAACTGGGCAACTCCCTGAGGTATGGAAAATGGCAAATGTAGTCCCAATTTTTAAAAAGGGAGACAGACATGAGGCACTAAACGTGTATAGTATGCAAGGTCATGGAGAAGATCATCATGAGGAGAGTGGTGGGGCACCTGGAAAGAAACAAGTGTATAATTGACAACCAGCACGGTTTCAGGGAAGGAAAATCCTGTGTCACAAACCTACTAAAGTTTTATGACAAGGTGACAGAAGTAAGACAAGAGAGAGAGGGGTGGATCGACTGTATATTTTTGGACTTCAAGAAGGCCCTCGACACAGTTCCTCACAAGAGGTAACTGCAAAAACTAGAGGACCAGGCACACATAACAGGAAAGGCACTGCAATGGATCAGAGAATATCTGACAGGGAGGCAACAACGAGTCATGGTACGCGACGAGGTGTCAGAGTGGGCGCCTGTGACAAGCGGGGTTCCACAGGGGTCAGTCCTAGGAACTGTGCTGTTCTTGGTACGACATAACGGAAGGGATAGACTCAGAAGTGTCCTCGTTTGTAGATAATGTGAAGTTAATGAGAAGAATCAAATCGGACGAGGATCAGGCAGGACTACAAAGAGACCTGGACAGGCTACAAGCCTGGTCCAGCAACTGGCTCCTTGAATTTAACCCTGCCAAATGCAAAGTCATAAAGATTGGGGAAGGGCAAAGAAGACCGCAGACACAATATAGTTTAGATGGCCAAAGACTGCAAACCTCACTCAAGGAAAAAGATCTGGGGGTGAGTATAACACCGAGCATATCTCCTGAGGCGCACATCAATCAGATAACTGCTGCAGCATACGGGCGCCTGGCAAACCTACGGATAGCGTTCCGATACCTCAGTAAGGATTCGTTTAAGACTCTGTATTCCATCTACGTCAGGCCCATACTGGAGTATGCAGCACCAGTTTGGAATCCACACCTAGTCACACCTAGTCAAGTCCCAATATGACTCAGTTTTTAGCAAGCCGCTAACCAGACTGAGAGTCGAAGATCAAAATGAATTTTTTATGAGAGAGCCACAAAATTTGATTAACACAAGCCTATCCGATGTTATCCTGACGCCAAATGACTTCGAACAGGCGACAAATGACATGCCCATGCACTCTGCCCCAGGGCCAGACTCATGGAACTCTGTGTTCATCAAGAACTGCAAGAAGCCCCTATCACGAGCCTTTTCCATCCTATGGAGAGGGAGCATGGACACGGGGGTCGTCCCACAGTTACTAAAAACAACAGACATAGCCCCACTCCACAAAGGGGGCAGTAAAGCAACAGCAAAGAACTACAGACCAATAGCACTAACATCCCATATCATAAAAATCTTTGAAAGGGTCCTAAGAAGCAAGATCACCACCCATCTAGAAACCCATCAGTTACACAACCCAGGGCAACATGGGTTTAGAACAGGTCGCTCCTGTCTGTCTCAACTATTGGACCACTACGACAAGGTCCTAAATGCACTAGAAGACAAAAAGAATGCAGATGTAATATATACAGACTTTGCAAAAGCCTTCGACAAGTGTGACCATGGCGTAATAGCGCACAAAATGCGTGCTAAAGGAATAACAGGAAAAGTCGGTCGATGGATCTATAATTTCCTCACTAACAGAACACAGAGAGTAGTCGTCAACAGAGTAAAGTCCGAGGCAGCTACGGTGAAAAGCTCTGTTCCACAAAGCACAGTACTCGCTCCCATCTTGTTCCTCATCCTTATATCAGACATAGACAAGGATGTCAGCCACAGCACCGTGTCTTCCTTTGCAGATGACACCCGAATCTGCATGACAGTGTCTTCCATTGCAGACACTGCAAAGCTCCAGGCAGACATCAACCAAAACTTTCAGTGGGCTGCAGAAAACAATATGAAGTTCAACGATGAGAAATTTCAATTACTCAGATATGGTAAACATGAGGAAATTAAATCTTCATCAGAGTACAAAACAAATTCTGGCCACAAAATAGAGCGAAACACCAACGTCAAAGACCTGGGAGTGATCATGTCGGAGGATCTCACCTTCAAGGACCATAACATTGTATCAATCGCATCTACTAGAAAAATGACAGGATGGATAATGAGAACCTTCAAAACTAGGGAGGCCAAGCCCATGATGACACTCTTCAGGTCACTTGTTCTATCTAGGCTGGAATATTGCTGCACACTAACAGCACCTTTCAAGGCAGGTGAAATTGCCGACCTAGAAAATGTACAGAGAACTTTCACGGCGCGCATAACGGAGATAAAACACCTCAATTATTGGGAGCGCTTGAGGTTCCTAAACCTGTATTCCCTGGAACGCAGGAGGGAGAGATACATGATTATATACACCTGGAAAATCCTAGAGGGACTAGTACCGAACTTGCACACGAAAATCACTCACTACGAAAGCAAAAGACTTGGCAGACGATGCACCATCCCCCCAATGAAAAGCAGGGGTGTCACTAGCACGTTAAGAGACCATACAATAAGTGTCAGGGGCCCGAGACTGTTCAACTGCCTCCCAGCACACATAAGAGGGATTACCAACAGACCCCTGGCAGTCTTCAAGCTGGCACTGGACAAGCACCTAAAGTCAGTTCCGGATCAGCCGGGCTGTGGCTCGTACGTTGGTTTGCGTGCAGCCAGCAGCAACAGCCTGGTTGATCAGGCTCTGATCCACCAGGAGGCCTGGTCACAGACCGGGCCGCGGGGGCGTTGACCCCCGGAACTCTCTCCAGGTAAACTCCAGGTAGTCAAGCACGTCAAGAAATTAGAGAAAGTGCAAAGGTTTGCAACAAGACTAGTCCCAGAGCTACGGGGATTGTCCTATGAAGAAAGGTTGAGGGAAATCGGCCTGACGACACTGGAGGACAGGAGGGTCAGGGGAGACATGATAACGACATATAAAATACTGCGCGGAATAGACGAGGTGGACAAAGACGGGATGTTCCAGAGAAGGGACACAGACACAAGAGGTCACAATTGGAAGTTGAAGACTCAGATGAATCAAAAGGATGTTAGGAAGTATTTCTTCAGTCATAGAGTAGTCAGGCCATGGAATAGCCTAGATAGTGATGTAGTGGAGGCAGGAACCATACATAGTTTTAAGGCGAGGTATGATAGAGCTCATGGGGCAGGGAGAGAGAGGACCTAGTAGCAATCAGCGAAGAGGCGGGGCCAGGAGCTGTGACTCGTCCCCTGCAACCACAAATAGGTGAGTACAAATAGGTGAGTACAATACACACACACACACACACACACACATACACAGGGCCAGGAGCTCGGACTCGACCCCCGCAACCTCAACTACGTGAGTACACACACACATACACACACACACACACACACACGCACACACATGCACACACACACACACACACACACACACACACACACACACACACACACACACACACACACACACACACAAACACACACACACACACACACACACACACACACACACACACACACACACACACACACACACACACACACACACACATGCACACACACACACACACATGCACTAAACTATAGACCTGTGTCATTGACGTGTATAGTATGCAAAATTATGGAGAAGATTATCAGGAGGAGAGTGGTGGAGCACCTGGAACGAAACAAGAGTATAAATGCCAACCAGCACGGATTCACGGAAGGCAAATCCTGTGTCACAAACCTTCTGGAGTTTTATGATAAAATAACGGAAGTAAGACACGAGAGAGAGGGGTGGGTTGATTGCATCTTCTTGGACTGCAAGAAGGCCTTTGACACAGTTCCTCACAAGAGATTAGTGCAGTAGCTAGAGCATCAGGCGCATATAACAGGAAGGGCACTGCAATGGATCAGAGAATACCTGA
>NC_091297.1:63239983-63317483 GCF_038502225.1 Cherax quadricarinatus
TCATACCACAGTGTCATATGCTCACACCACAGTGTCATATGCTCACACCACAGTGTGTCATATGCTCACACCACAGTGTCATATGCTCACACCACAGTGTCATATGCTCACACCACACTGTGTCACATGCTCACACCACAGTGTGTCATATGCTCACACCACAGTGTCATATGCTCACACCACAGTGTGTTATATGCTCACACCACAGTGTCATATGCTCACACCACAGTGTCGTATGCTCACACCACAGTATCTTATGCTCACACCACAGTGCCATATGCTCACACCACAGTGTGTCATATGCTCACACCACAATGTGTCATATGCTAACACCACAGTGTGTCTTATGCTCACTCCACAGTGTGTCATATGCTCACTCCACAGTGTCATATGCTCTCACCACAGTGTCATATGCTCACTTCACAGTGTCATATGCTAACACCACTGTGTGTCATATGCTCACACCACAGTGTCATATGCTCACACCACAGTGTGTCATATGGTCACACCACAGTGTGTCATATGCTCACACCACATTGTTTAATGCTCACACCACAGTGTCATATGCTCACACCACAGTGTGTCATATGCTCACACCACAGTGTCATATGCTCACACCACAGTGTGTCATATGCTCACACCACAGTGTCATATGCTCATACCACAGTGTCATATGCTCACACCACAGTGTGTCATATGCTCGCACCACAGTGTGTCATATGCTCACACCACAGTGTCATATGCTCACACCACAGTGTAATATGCTCACACCACAGTGTGTCATATGCTCACACCACAGTGTGTCATATGCTCACACCACAGTGTGTCATATGCTCACACCACAGTGTGTCATATGCTCACACCACAGTGTGTCATATGCTCACACCACAGTGTGTCATATGCTCACACCACAGTGTGTCATATGCTCACACCACAGTGTCATATGCTCACACCACAGTGTCATATGCTCACACCACAGTGTCATATGCTCACACCACAGTGTGTCATATGCTCACACCACAGTGTGTCATATGCTCACACCACAGTGTGTCATATGCTCACACCACCGTGTCATATGCTCACACCACAGTGTCATATGGTCACACCAGAGTGTGTCATATGCTCACACCACAGTGTCATATGCTCTCACCACAGTGTCATATGCTCACGCAACAGTGTGTCATATGCTCACACCACAGTGTCATATGCTCACACCAGTGTCATATGCTCACACCACAGTGTCATATGCTCACACCACAGTGTCATATGCTCACACCACAGTGTCATATGCTCACACCAGTGTCATATGCTCACACCACAGTGTCATATGCTCACACCACAGTGTCATATGCTCACACCACAGTGTGTCATATGCTCACACCACAGTGTCATATGCTCACACCACGGTGTCATATGCTCACACCACAGTGTGTCATATGCTCACACCACAGTGTCATATGCTCACACCACAGAGTGTCATATGCTCACACCACAGAGTGTCATATACTCACACCACAGAGCGTAATATACTCACACCACAGAGTGTATTATACTCACACCACAGAGTGTAATATACTCACACCACATAGTGCAATATACTCACACCACAGTGTAATATACTCACACCACAGAGTGTAATATAAACTCACACCACAGAGTGCAATATAAACTCACACCACAGAGTGTAATATAAACTCACACCACAGAGTGCAATATAAACTCACACCACAGAGTGTAATATAAACTCACACCACAGAGTGTAATATAAACTCACACCACAGAGTGTAATGTAAACTCACACCACAGAGTGTAATATAAACTCACACCACAGAGTGTAATATAAACTCACACCACAGAGTGTAATGTAAACTCACACCACAGAGTGTAATATAAACTCAGACCACAGTGTAATATAAACTCACACCACAAAGTGTAATATACTCACACCACAAAGTGTAATATAAACTTACACCAGAGAATGTAATGTACTCACACCACATAGTGTAATATACTCACACCACAGAGTGTAATATTAACTCACACCACAGAGTGTAATATAAACTCACACCACAGAGTGTAATATAAACTCACACCACAGAGTGTAATATAAACTCACACCACAGAGTGTAATATAAACTCACACCACAGAATGTAATATAAACTCACACCACAGAGTGTAATATAAACTCACACCACAGAGTGTAATATACTCACACCACAAAGTGTAATATACTCACACCACAAAGTGTAATATAAACTTACACCAGAGAATGTAATGTACTCACACCACATAGTGTAATATACTCACACCACAGAGTGTAATATTAACTCACACCACAGAGTGTAATATTAACTCACACCACAGAGTGTAATATAAACTCACACCACAGAGTGTAATATAAACTCACACCACAGAGTGTAATATAAACTCACACCACAGAGTGCAATATGAACTCACACCACAGAGTGTAATATAAACTCACACCACAGAGTGTAATGTAAACTCACACCACAGAGTGTAATATAAACTCAGACCACAGTGTAATATAAACTCACACCACAAAGTGTAATATACTCACACCACAAAGTGTAATATAAACTTACACCAGAGAATGTAATGTACTCACACCACATAGTGTAATATACTCACACCACAGAGTGTAATATTAACTCACACCACAGAGTGTAATATAAACTCACACCACAGAGTGTAATATAAACTCACACCACAGAGTGTAATATAAACTCACACCACAGAGTGTAATATAAACTCACACCACAGAATGTAATATAAACTCACACCACAGAGTGTAATATAAACTCACACCACAGAGTGTAATATACTCACACCACAGAGTGTAATATAAACTCACACCACAGAGTGTAATATACTCACACCACAGAGTGTAATATAAACTCACACCACAGAGTGTAATATACTCACACCACAGAATGTAATATAAACTCACACCACAAAGTGTAATATACTCACACCACAGAGTGTAATATAAACTCACACCACAGAGTGTAATATAAACTCACACCACAGAGTGTAATATAAACTCACACCACAGAGTGTAATATAAACTCACACCACAGAGTGTAATATAAACTCACACCACAGAGTGTAATATACTCACACCACAGAGTGTAATATAAATTCACACCACAGAGTGTAATATAAACTCACACCACAGAGTGTAATATAAACTCACACCACAGAGTGTAATATACTCACACCACAGAGTGTAATATAAACTCACACCACAGAGTGTAATATAAACTCACACCACAGAGTGTAATATAAACTCACTCCACAGAGTGCAACATAAACTCACACCACAGAGTGTAATATACTCACACCACAGAGTGCAATATAAACTCACACCACAGAGTGTAATATACTCACACCACAGAGTGCAATATAAACTCACACCACAGAGTGTTATATACTCACACCACAGAGTGCAATATAAACTCACACCACAGAGTGTAATATACTCACACCACAGAGTGCAATATAAACTCACACCACAGAGTGTAATATACTCACACCACAGAGTGTAATATAAACTCACACCACAGAGTGTAATATACTCACACCACAGAGTGTAATATAAACTCACACCACAGAGTGTAATATACTCACACCACAGAGTGCAATATACTCACACCACAGAGTGTAATATAAACTCACAGCACAGAGAGTAATATACTCACACCACAGAGTGCAATATGCTCACACCACAGAGTGTAATATACTCACACCACAGAGTGTAATATAAACTCACACCACATAGTGTAATATAAACTCACACCACAGAGTGTAATATAAACTCACACCACAGAGTGTAATATTCTCACACCACAGAGTGTAATATAAACTCACACCACAGAGTGTAATATACTCACACCACAGAGTGCAATATACTCACACCACAGAGTGTAATATAAACTCACAGCACAGAGAGTTATATACTCACACCACAGAGTGCAATATGCTCACCCCACAGAGTGTAATATACTCACACCACAGAGTGTAATATAAACTCACACCACAGAGTGTAATATAAACTCACTCCACAGAGTGTAATATAAACTCACACCACAGAGTGTAATATAAACTCACACCACAGAGTGCAATATGCTCACACCACAGAGTGTAATATACTCACACCACAGAGTGTAATATACTCACACCACAGAGTGTAATATACTCACACCACAGAGTGTAATATACTCACACCACAGTGTAATATACTCACACCACAGAGTGTAATATACTCACACCACAGAGTGTAATATACTCACACCACAGAGTGCAATATACTCACACCACAGAGTGTAATATACTCACACCACAGAGTGCAATATACTCACACCACAGAGTGTAATATACTCACACCACAGAGTGTAATATACTCACACCACAGAGTGTAATATACTCACACCACAGAGTGTAATATACTCACACCACAGAGTGTAATATACTCACACCACAGAGTGTAATATACTCACACCACAGAGTGTAATATACTCACACCACAGAGTGCAGTATACTCACACCACAGAGTGTAATATACTCACACCACAGAGTGTAATATACTCACACCACAGAGTGTAATATACTCACACCACAGAGTGTAATATACTCACACCACAGAGTGTAATATTCTCACACCACAGAGTGCAGTATACTCACACCACAGAGTGTAATATACTCACACCACAGAGTGTAATATACTCACACCACAGAGTGTAATATACTCACACCACAGAGTGTAATATACTCACACCACAGAGTGTAATATACTCACACCACAGAGTGCAGTATACTCACACCACAGAGTGTAATATACTCACACCTCAGAGTGTAATATACTCACACCACAGAGTGTAATATACTCACACCACAGAGTGTAATATACTCACACCACAGAGTGTAATATACTCACACCACAGAGTGTAATATACTCACACCACAGAGTGTAATATACTCACACCACAGAGTGTAATATACTCACACCACAGAGTGCAATATACTCACACCACAGAGTGCAATATACTCACACCACAGAGTGTAATATACTCACACCACAGAGTGCAATATACTCACACCACAGAGTGTAATATACTCACACCACAGAGTGCAATATACTCACACCACAGAGTGTAATATACTCACACCACTGAGTGCAATATACTCACACCACAGAGTGTAATATACTCACACCACAGAGTGTAATATACTCATACCACAGAGTGTAATATAAACTCACTTCGCAGAGTGTAATATAAACTC
The DNA here is from genome assembly GCF_038502225.1 of Cherax quadricarinatus. Classification (NCBI taxonomy): domain Eukaryota; kingdom Metazoa; phylum Arthropoda; class Malacostraca; order Decapoda; family Parastacidae; genus Cherax; species Cherax quadricarinatus. Next base: position 63,245,286 of record NC_091297.1, read on the forward strand.
ACACCACAGAGTGCAATATAAACTCACACCACAGAGTGTAATATACTCACACCACAGAGTGTAATATACTCATACCACAGAGTGTAATATAAACTCACTTCGCAGAGTGTAATATAAACTCACACCACAGAGTGCAATATAAACTCACACCACAGAGTGTAATATACTCACACCACAGAGTGTAATATACTCATACCACAGAGTGTAATATAAACTCACTTCGCAGAGTGTAATATAAACTCACACCACAGAGTGCAATATAAACTCACACCACAGAGTGCAATATAAACTCACACCACAGAGTGTAATATACTCACACCACAGAGTGTAATATAAACTCACTTCGCAGAGTGCAATATACTCACACCACAGAGTGCAATATTCTCACACCACAGAGTGCAATATACTCACACCACAGAGTGTAATATAGACTCACACCACAGAGTGTAATATAAACTCACTTCGCAGAGTGCAATATACTCACACCACAGAGTGCAATATACTCACACCACAGAGTGCAATATACTCACACCACAGAGTGTAATATACTCACACCACAGAGTGCAATATACTCACACCACAGAGTGCAATATACTCACACCACAGAGTGTAATATACTCACACCACAGAGTGCAATATACTCACACCACAGAGTGTAATATAGACTCACACCACAGAGTGTAATATAAACTCACTTCGCAGAGTGCAATATACTCACACCACAGAGTGCAATATACTCACACCACAGAGTGCAATATACTCACACCACAGAGTGTAATATACTCACACCACAGAGTGCAATATAGACTCACACCACAGAGTGTAATATACTCACACCACAGAGTGTAATATAGACTCACAGCAGTCAGACAGTTTATCATGTATCCCGTGTTCATGGTGTTGACAGTAGTTACAAGATTACTGCTACACAAGATACACTAACTCGACCCAACAATAATGACCTTAGTTAAACATGTTACAATAATTACAACACTGCACGTGGAATGTTACAATATCAATAATTACAACACTGCATGTGGAATGTTACAATATCAATAATTACAACACTGCATGTGGAATGTTACAATATCAATAATTACAACACTGCATGTGGAATGTTACAATATCAATAATTACAACACTGCATGTGGAATGTTACAATATCAATAATTACAACACTGCATGTGGAATGTTACAATAACAATAATTACAACACTGCATGTGGAATGTTACAATATCAATAATTACAACACTGCATGTGGAATGTTACAATAACAATAATTACAACACTGCACGTGGAATGTTACAATAACAATAATTACAACACTGCATGTGGAATGTTACAATAACAATAATTACAACACTGCACGTGGAATGTTACAATAACAATAATTACAACACTGCACGTGGAATGTTACAATAACAATAATTACAACACTGCACGTGGAATGTTACAATAACAATAATTACAACACTGCATGTGGAATGTTATATAACAGCAAAAAGTTCAAATAATATAAAACACTGGAGCACAATTAAAACTTTATATACGAAGAAAGTTGCAGATCAAGCATTAATTTGTTCCATTATATTTGCCAGACAATGTAACACAATAATAATACTGGGACGAAGGTGTTACAGTAATTAAGTGACTTACGTTACAATAAAGTACAGACATATTCCTTGAAGACTGTCATTGCAATTTGCTGATTAAACCCATTATAATGACAAAATTATTTATAATAGGTAATGTAAGGGAACTTTTTTTAAAAAAATATTAAATATTAAGATATTTTTCAAACATTTGTACATTTTTGTGAGTGTAAATTGTTAGATTTTTTCGCACTCAGATGTAAAGACTGATAACACAGTCATATCATGAGACAGTGTATTTTGTCTTCTGTGTAAATAAGATAACATACTTCCCTATGTTGTGTGACCTTCCAGCAACAATGTGGCGTTATCTTACGCCACGGTTGGAAACACAGAAATAATAGTGTATTCTTTGAACTATTGTGTGGTACATAAAAGCTACTTTCACAATAGCCACATAAAACAGCTTGCACCCATCTCCATAATCCCTCACCAACTACACAGCCCTCAAGGCGTGTTCTTGACGTAGCAGCAGAGGAGAGAACTGATCTGTAAGTTGGGGCCCACCTGTTGGCGCTGGAGACCCACCGCCAGGTAGTAGTCGGGGCAAGAGATCCAATACTTCCAGGTGTCTGTGGGAATATTTTTCACCGGAGTCCAAGTTCCCGTGTTGGTGAGGTTCATGTACTGACACAGGGAATAATCCACGTACCAGTTAACAAGCAGCTGACATTCTACTGTTGAGGGACTCACGAAAGCTATCTTGTCATCAGGTTTAGTACCAGGCTGCAGGACCACCATAACCGTGTTGTTTGAGCAGGTGGCAGCTGAGCCGTTACCGTTGGAATCCGTGGATATTATTTTGATAAAATTTTTGTCCCCCTTCACATTGAAACCGACTGATTTCTCAAACTTGCTGCAGATGAAGTAGGAGATCTGGCTACTGGTATTATCACCTGGGTTGATGACCACTGTAGTGATGACATGATCACCAGAGCACTGGAGGTCATGCCTGACGTCGAAGTACTTGAGGTCGATGGTGTAGGAGGGTGTAATCAAGGCTGTTTATTTATTGTATAAATTAGTATATGATAATAATAATAATAATAATAATAATAATAATAATAATAATAATAATAATAATAATAATAATAATAGTATTTATTATTATCACATCGGCTGATTCCCACCAAGGCAGGGTGGCCCGAAAAAGAAAAACTTTCATCATTCACTCCATCACTGTCTTGCCAGAGGCTCGCTTACACTACAGTTATAGAACTGCAACATTAACACCCCTCCTTCAGAGTGCAGGCACTGTACTTCCCATCTCCAGGACTCAAGTCTGGCCTGCCGGTTTCCATGAATCCCTTCATAAATGTTACTTTGCTCACACTCCAACAGCACGTCAAGTATTAAAAACCATTTGTCTCCTTTCACTCCTATTAAATACGATCATGCATGCTTGCTGGAAGTCCAAGCCCCTCACACACAAATCTCCTTTACCCCCTCCCTCCAACCCTACCTAGGCCGACCCCTACCCCGCATTCCCTCCACTACAGATTTATACACTCTCGAAGTCATTCTGTTTTGTTCTATTCTCTCTACATGTCCGAATCACCTCAACAACCCCTCCTCAACCCTCTGTATAATAGTTTTTGTAATCCCACACCTTCTCCTAATTTCCGAAACACGAATTCTCTGCATTATATTCACACCACACATTGCCTCAGGCATGACATCTCCACTGCCTCCAGCCTTCTCCTCATTGCAACATTCATCACCCATGCTTCACACCCATACAAGAGTGTTGGTACAACTATACATCATACATTCCCCTTTTTGCTTCCATGGACAGAGTTCTTTGTCTCCACAGACAGGATCCTAAGTGCACCACTCACCCTTTTCCCCTCATCAATTCTGTGATTCACCTCATCCTTCGTAGACCCATCTGCTGACACGTCCACTCCCAAATGTCTGAATACATTCACCTCCTCCAAACTCTCTCCTTCCAATCTGATGCCTTTCGTCACCTAATCTTTTTGTTATCCTCATAACCTTATTCTTTCCTATATTCACTTTTAATTTTCTTCTTTTACATACCCTACCAAATTCATCCAAGAACCTCTGCAACTTCTCTTCAGAATCTCCCAAAAGCACTGTGTCATCAGCAAAGAGCAAATGGGACAACTCCCTCTTTGTGTTTGATTCTTTATCTTTTAACTCCAAACCTCTTGCCAAGACCCTAGCATTCACTTCTCTTACAACCCCATCTATAAATATATTATACAACCACGGTGACATCATACATCCTTGGCTAAGGCCTACTTTTACTGGGAAATAATCTCCCTCTCTCCTACATACTCTAACCTGAGCCTCACTATCCTTGTAAAAACTCTTCACTGCTTTCAGTAACCTACCTCCTATACCATACACCTGCAACATCTGCCACATTGCCCCTTATCCGCACTGTCATACGCCATTTCTAAATCCATAAATGCCACAAAACCTCTTTACCCTTATCTAAATACTGTTCACCTATATGTTTCACTGTACACACTTGGCCTACACACCCCCTACCTTTCTTAAAGCCTCCTTGTTCATCTGCTATCCTACTCTCTGTCTTACTCTTACACTCTAACACTACATTCTTAAACCTACCCCATACATCTTCGACCCCATTGCCTATACTCTCACTAGCCCATCTATCCTCCAATAGTTGTTTATGTCTTACCCTAATTGCCTCCTCTTTTAGTTTATACACCTTCACCTACTTGCTGCTTCTATTTTCCTTGTATCCCATCTACCTTTTACTCTCAGTGTAGCTACAAGAAGAAAGTGATCTGATATATCTGTGGCCCCTCTATAAACATGTACATCCTGAAGTCTACTCAACAGTCTTTTATCTACCAATACATAATCCAACAAACTACTGTCATTACGCCCTACATCATATCTTGTATACTTATTTATTCTTTCTTTTTTTTAAATACGTATTACTTATAACTAAACCCCTTTCTATACAAAGTTCAATCAAAGGGCTCCCATTATCATTTACACCTGGCACCCCAAACTTACCTACCACACCCTCTCTAAAAGTTTCTCCTACTTTAGCATTCAGGTCCCCTACCACAATTACTCTCTCACTTGGTTCAAAGGCTCCTATACATTCGCTTAACATCTCCCAAAATTTCTCTCTCTCCTCTACACTCCTCTCTTCTCCAGGTACATACACACTTATTATGACCCACTTTTTCACATCCGACCCTTATTTTAATCCACATAATCCTTGACTCACGAAATCGTAATGACACGATTGCAAACAAACCATACCCCGGCCGGGATTGAACCCGCGGTCAGAGAGTCTCAAAACTCCAGCCCTTGAATTTACACATACATTTTCCCTCTTCTCATTCCATAACTGGTCCTTCAATAATAATAATAATAATAATAACAACAACAACAATGATAACTGGATTGTAATAAGCGTATTAAATTTTTTTTTTTTTAAATATGAATAGCTTGAAACGAGCGCTTACATGCGTAAATAAAGAAAGTACACACTGTTGAATGTTATTTAGAAATTTCCAATCCTTTGACCATTAAAAGAATTTTCAAGGTTTTTCTAGCCAGTCAGATATGGACTCACATTGTTGAGACATCCCGACTACTCAGCAAAACATAACTGTATTGGTTGAGCACATTAAGTCAGTCCTGCTGCTGGTTTTGGGTTGTTTGTGATGGACGCTCCATATGATGAAGAATGTGGATGGTATTAATTAAAGAATATGAACAGTGATATAAGAGATTTTTCTAGGAACAATTGTTGGGTTGTGTTGCCATCCACCTCCTCTGACTCGTAGCAGACATTTACATGAATATTAATATTCAAGTTGTGATGGAACAAATAACAAGGTAAATAAAGCGTTTAATTAAACATCAGTTTAAGCTACTTTGTAAAGCTTAACTCGGTGATTAGATTGACGTTTAATGTAATACATTAATTTGATAAACAACAGTGACATCACAACTAGCGAATCTGAAATCAGTATCCACGTTAAAGCCTAGTTATTCTTGTTATTAGTTTTACATCATCAGGAAACAAGAACACATCTCAGACAATTCCATTTGGTACGTCATTCAGGTATATCAGAAACAGTACTGAACTCAATACTAATCCTGGAGAATCCCTTTGTGTATGCGTACTTACTTACTGATCTGTACTTACCTATCTGTGGTTGCAAGGGTCGATTCACAACTCCTGGCAACGCCTCTTCACTGGTCGTTACTAGGTCCACTCTCTGTGTGCTCCGTGAGCTTTATCGTATCTCTTAGAGCTATGTATGGATCCTGCGTCCACTACCTCCAATACATCACTCTCCACAGTGTTCCACTTCCTGACAACTCTATTACTAAAGAAATACCTCCTAACATCCCTGTAACTCAAATGAGTATTCAACATCTAGTTGTGACCCCTTGTTGTTGTGTCCCATCTCTGGAACATCCTGTCACTATCCACCTTGTCAATTCTTCTCAGTATTTTATATGTCGTTATCATATCTTTCCATATCCCTTCTGTCCTCCAGAATCGTCAGGTCAATTTCCCGTACCCCTCTCTTGGTGGGATATTCCCCTTAGCTCCGGGACTAGTCTTGTTGCAAACCTTTCTCTAATTTCATGACGTGCTTGACCAGGTGTGGGTTCCATACTGGTGCTGTAAACTCCAATATGAGCCTGGTGCACACGGGCTTATTAAGGTGTCAAAACACTATTCTTAGGTTTGCCAGGTCTCATATGCTGCAGCAGTTATGAGGTTAATATGAGCATCAGGAGATGTATTCGGTACTATACTCACCCCAAGATCCTTTTCTTTGAGTGAGGTTTGCGTCCTAGCCTGTACTCTGTCCGCAGTCTTCTTTGATCTTCCCAAATCCTCATGACTTTGCAAATGGGGTTAAACTCCAGGAGCCAGTTGCTGGACCAGGCTTGCAGTCTACCCAGATCCCTTTGGAGTCCTACCTGATCCTCAGCCATTTGAATTATTCACATTAGCTTCACATCGTCTGCAAACAGGGACACCTCTGAATCTACCCCTTCCGTCATGCCATTAACATATATCAGAAGCAGCACCGGCCCTAGGACTGACCCCTGTGGAACCCTGCTCGTCACAGGCCCCCACTTTGACACCTAGTCACGTACCAACACTCATTGCTTTCTTTTAGCTAGGTATCCTCTGATCCATTGCAGTGACTTGCCTATTATTCCTGCCTGCTACTCTAGTCTTTGCACTAATCTCTTGTGTGGCACTGTGTCGAAAGCGTTCTTACAGTCAAAGAAAATGTAATCTACCCACCCCTCTCTCTTTTTATGTTACTTCTGTCATCTTGTCGTAAAACTCTAGTAGATTTCTGACACAGGATTTCCCTTCCCTGAAACCGTGCTGGTTATCGTGTATAAGCTCATTTCTTTTTAGGTGCCCCAACACTCTTCTGATAATCTTCTCCATGACTTTGCATACTATCTGTCAGTGATACTGGTCTGTAGTTTAATGCTGCCTGTCTGTCTCCTTACTTAAAACTTGGGACTACATTTGCTGTCTTCCATATCTCAGGTAGTTGCCCTGTTTTGATAAATGTATTGAAGATTGTTGTTAGTGGCACACACAGCACCTCTGCTCCTCTCTCAAGACTCATGGAGAGATGTTGTCTGGTCCTACCGCCTTTGAGGTATCTAGATCACTTAGCAGCCTGTTCACCTCCTCCTCGGTTGTGTGCATTGTGTCTGGCACTTGTTGGTGTACCCCGCCATTCCTGCTTCCTCTAGCCCTTTTTGTCTCCACTGAAAATACCTCCTTAAATCTCGTGTCGAGCTCTTCACATACCTCTCAGTCATTTGTTGTAATCTCCCCTCCTTCCTTCCTCAGCCTGATTGCCTGGTCCTTGACTGTTTTTCTCCTTATGTAGCTATACAACAGCTTCGGGTCAGATTTGGCTTTCGATGCTATGTCATTCTCATATTGCAGTGGACCTTCCTCATTATCTGTGCATATTCGTTTCTGGCTCTTCGACTAATCTCCTTATTATCCTTGGTCCTTTGTCTTCTATACTTTTCCCATTCTCTAGCTCACTTAGTTTTAGCCTCTCTACACCTTTGGGTGAACCAAGAGCTCGTTGTGGTCTTCCCACTGTTTCTGTTGCCCTTGGGTATGAACCTCTCTTCTGCCTCCATGCATTTTGTTATCACATATTCCATTATTTCATTTACTGATTTTCTACATGTTTTCTTTCTCACTGTACCTAATGCAGGAAATTTCTCATGCCTGTGTAGAATCTTCTTTTGTGGTTTGGCTTCTCACATCCTACTCTTCCTACTTCTCTCTCCACTTGTAACTCTACTATGTAGTCCAAGCTCAGGACCACGTGATCACTAGCTCCAAGGGGCCTTTCATATTTGATGTCCTCAGTGTCTGAACTACTCAAGTTGAATATGAGATCCAGTCTTGTTGGTTCATCCTCTTCCCTCTCTTTGGTAGTGCCCCTAATATGTTGATGCATGAGGTTTTCCAGTACCACCTCCATTATCTTAGCCCTCAATATTTCTGGTCCCCCATATGGCTTCAGGTTTTCCAGGTGAATGTCCATTTGATTGAAATCACTCACAGATAGTAACTTTGCTCTGACAAGGTGAAAGTTAAGACACTTGTGCAACATCTGGTTATCTTTATTGTAGACGTTTCGCCATCCAGTGGCTTTATCAATACAGATTCTTGGACATAATTAGAAAACAGAAGAACTATATACAAAAGATGAGGTAATCAGTCCCTCAGCCTTGGAGGTGGTGTTTACAGCACCATGGTTGTAGAGATTGATTGAGGGACTGATTACCTCATCTTTTGTATATAGTTCTTCTGATTTCTAATTATGTCCAAGAATCTGTATTGATAAAGCCGCTGGATGGCGAAACGTCTACAACAAAGATAACCAGATGTTGCACAAGTGTCTTAACTTTCATCTTGTCGGTATTATATACCTGTCTTGCACAACTTGTCAGGCACTGCAACATCATGGTATCTTGATTCAGAGGACATCTACATGACCTTCTTCACGACTTCTACAACTAGCCCATCAATTTGGGAAGGACCTACTTCCACTGGGGAATCCCGCCTACCAGTGACTATGCCCTCGTCTGCTACACGACCCTATTCACTGACGCCTATATAAGCGCCAGTCTCCTTACCTGTGCTTCAGAATCTCTACAACCATGGTGTTGTAAACACCAACTCCAAGGCTGAGGGACTGATTGCCTCATCTTTTGTATATAGTTCTTCTGTTTTCTAATTATGTCCAAGAATCTGTATTGATAAAGCCACTGGATGGCGAAACGTCTACAATAAAGATACCCAGATGTTGCACAAGTGTCTTAACTTTCATCTTGTCGGTATTATATACCTGTCTTGCACAACTTTGCTCTGCCCATGTGGGTCCTTCTAGCCACTTCAGCCAGTGTGTCAACCCTTGCTCTGTTGCTCTCATTATATTCTATCTTGGCCTCCTGTTATTCTGTGGAGGGTTGTACATTACTACAATCACTTCCTTAGGACCCCAATCTGAAGTGTTCCCTTCTGCTTCCCTTCTGTCCCCTCCTTCCAACTCCTGAAAACACTAGATTTTGATGAGCAGTGCAACTCCTCCAGCCCCCTATCTTTCCTCAGGATCCGATATCAAGTTGGAAAGATTATTTCTGTTATCATTCCCGTGAGTCTGGTTTCTGTGAGTGATATGATTGTAATAATGTTGGTAGAATTACCGACAATATGTATAGCAAAAGCACACAAGTGCAACTAATGTGACATTTATATTGTGGCAACGTTTCGCTCTCCAGGAACTTTGTCAAGCTTGACAAAGTTCCTGGAGAGCGAAACGTTGCCACAATAAAAATGTCACATTAGCTGCACTTGTGTCCTTTTATTTTACAGAGTGCTATGATGTCTGGTGATGCCTCCATGATTCTTTCATGCCACTCCCCGCATTATTCATTATTTCGTCAGCGTTGGTGCACCTTCAGCGTCTTTTCCAAAACTGTATTCTGGGGGGTTTGTGTGTGTGTGTGTGTGTGTGTGTGTGTGTGTGTGTGTGTGTGTGTGTGTGTGTGTGTATACTCACCTATTTGTGGTTGCAGGGGTCGAGTCATAGCTCCTGGCCCCGCCTCTTCGCTAATTGCTACTAGGTCCTCTCTCTCCCTGCTACATGAGCTTTATCATACCTCGCCTTAAAACTATGTATGGTTCCTGCCTCCACTACGTCACTTTCTAGGCTATTCCACTGCCTGACAACTCTATGACTGAAGAAATACTTCCTAACATCCCTTTGATTCATCTGAATTTTCAACTTCCAATTGTGACCCCTTATTTCTGTGTCCCATCTCTGGAACATCCTGTCTTTCTCCACCTTGTCTATTCCGCGCAGTATTTTATATATCGTTATCATGTCTCCCCTGACCCACCTGTCCTCCAGTGTCGTCAGGCCGATTTCCCTCAACCATTCTTCGTAGGACAATCCCCGTAGCTCTTGGACTAGTCTTGTTGCAAACTTTTGCACTTTCTCTAATTTCATGACGTGCTTGACCAGGTGTGGATTCCAAACTGGTGCTGCATACTCCAGTATGGGCCTGACGTAAACGGTGTACAGAGTCTTGAACGATTCCTTACTGAGGTATCGGAAGCTATCCTTAGGTTTGTCATACGCCCGTACGCTGCAACAGTTATCTGATTGATGTGCGCCTCAGGAGATGTGCTCGGTGTTATACTCACCCCAAGATCTTTTTCCTTGAGTGAGGTTTGCAATCTTTGGCAACCTAGACTATACTGTGTCTGCGATCTTCTTTGCCCTTCCCCAGTCTTCATGACTTTGCATTTGGCAGGGTTAAATTCAAGGAGCCAGTTGCTGGACCAGGCTTGTAGCCTGTCCAGGTCTCTTTGTAATCCTGCCTGATCCTCAACCGATTTGATTCTCCTCATGAACTTCACATCATCTGCAAACAAGGACACTTCTGAATCTATCCCTTCCGTTTTGTCATTCACATACACCAAAAACAGCACAGGTCCTAGGACTGACCCCTGTGGAACCCCGCTAGTCACAGGCGCCCACTCTGACACCTCGTCACGTACCACGACTCGTTGTTGCCTCCCTGTCAGGTATTCTCTGATCCATTGCAGTGCCTTTCCTGTTATGTGTGCCTGATCCTCTAGCTTTTGCAGTAATCTCTTGTGAGGAACTGTGTCGAAGGCCCTCTTGCAGTCCAAGAAAATGCAGACTATCCACCCCTCTCTCTCTCTTGTCTTACTTCTGTCACCTTGTCATAAAACTCCAGTAGGTTTGTGACACAGTATTTTCCTTCCCTGAAACCGTGCTGGTTGTCAATTATACACTTGTTTCTTCCCAGGTGCCCCACCACTCTCCTCCTGATGATCTTCTCCATGACTTTGTATACTATGCACGTTAGTGAGACAGGTCTGTAGTGTGTGTGTGTATGTGTGTGTGTGTGTGTGTGTGTGTGTATGTGTGTGTGTGTGTGTGTGTGTGTGTGTGTGTGTGTGTGTGTGTGTGTGTGTGTGTGTGTGTGTGTGTGTATGTGTGTGTGTGTGTGTGTGTGTGTGTGTGTGTGTGTGTGTGTGTGTGTGTGTGTGTGTGTGTGTGTGTGTGTGTGTGTGTGTGTGTGTGTGTGTGTGTGTGTGTGTGTGTGTGTGCGTGTGTGTGTGAGTCTCTACCGTTACTCACAGTGTTGCTGAATGAACATTGACCTTTAAAACTTCCCAAACAGTGAATACGTTGTTGATGAATGTGTAGTTTGAAGCAGCACCTTCCTTCAGAGGCGACCATCAGGGGAGTATTAAGTTACTGTGTTTTAATAAAAGACCAAGACACATATTGTTTACCCGGAGATCTTCACTATGATAGTCGACTTTGAGCATCAGGTTGTTGTTTTTCAAGGAAAAAAATTGTAATCCATTACGTCTTCAAACTGTTATTGAAAGTATAGTTTAGCTGTATATATGCAGGTAGAATTACCGACAGTATGCACAGTAAAAGGACACAAGTGCAACTAATGTGACATTTTACTGTGGCAACGATTCTCTCTCCAGGAGCTTTGTCAAGCCATTACAAACAGTACATGGACACAGAGGGTATATATAGGTTTAGAGTGAGGTGTACCGCTAGTTAAAGTAGTAGCAGTAGTGATATAAGTTGTAGTAGTAGTAGTAGTAGTAGTAATACAATTTGGTAAAACAATTAAGTTGCTCATGAGTAAAAGGATATAAAAGCTATTACTTGTGTAACATAAAAATTGATTAGACAAATATTTCTATTGGAGACTGGATAGAGAAGGCCTGTTTCAATGTTCATTCTCTGTAATGTGCTTTGTGTAGTATAACAGGAGAGACTATGTGATGGCAAGGTTTACTGTTTTCAGGAGGATTCTTGCTAAGACTTCAGAGATGGTGAAGCTGCCTTTGTTCTGTTTAATTGTATTAGAAACAGCGATTAGTGCTGACTGGAGGCACTTGCGTCTGCGGAAATTATTTTCTTTGATCACTAATTGGGCGTCCTTGAATTTCATGAGATGATTGGTGGAATTTCGGTGTTGTACGCAGGCGTTGTTCAAGTTATCGTTCCTACATGCATAGATGTGTTCATTGAGGCGGGTTTCGAGGTTTCTTGCTGTCTCACCTACATAAATCCTGTCGTAGCCTCCACAGATACCTTGACATGTCACATACGTTATTATACTGTCTGTCTCTGTATTCCTCAGTAAGTGGACAATTAAGCACATAGTGTTCAAGAGAGTGACCATATGCCTGATCACAATTTACATTTAGTTTGATCATCATCTGTGTGTCTCCCAAACTGCCAGAAGTACTTGTAACCAAGCCTAAGTCTGGCCACCACAACATCAGTCAGTCTGTTCACATTGCAAGTTGCTCCATAAACATACTTATCTACGTTCATGTTATCATAGTGGGTTATAAATCTACTCAGGCTTCTAACTGCATTCCTATAACAATCATTTTCATTATTTACTTCTCTCCTAATATTATTCCTAATGCTAGACACAGTTATACCAAAGTTATATTCTACATTCTCCTTCTGGGTACTCTTCTTGGCTAACATATCAACTTTATCATGAAGGAGTAATCCAATGTGTGATGGGATCCATAACAATTGTACATTAATTCCTTTGTCCCTGATTTTCTAGTATCTATACCTGTCTTCTTCAATGAGCAAGTTGTTGGAGTCATTATATGAGTTAAGAGCATTCAACGATGACATAAAATCAGTAAAGATTACAGAATCAAGCTCAGTGTCAAAAGTTAGCTTTAGCGCCATTAGGATAGCAAACAATTCAGTTTTTAATGTAGACTCCCAGTTGTTAATTCTTATGCCTAGTTCAACAAGTTTATTATCGTTGTTAACTAGGGAGGTGGCAACAAGAGCAGATGCAGCCCTGCCAGAAGACTCCTGTTTAGATCCATCAGTGTATATAACTTGTGATAACTTATTACTACCAGCTAGGCGAGAAATTTCTTCTTGAGCAGTTGCTTTAACAAGTGATTTAAGGAAGGGATTACTAGCAATGAGCTTCTTGGGAGGGACTTGCAGGTATGTGATATTAAATGAACACATCTTCCATGGAGGGGTGAAATGCTCTTGTTGTCTACAGTGATACAGTTCATGCAGGTTATAAAACTTAATGCAATTGCACGTTTTCACAATCCATTTAGATCTGTGTGTATTTACTTCTAGACACTTAGTAAGATTCATTGTGACAGTGTCTGGTTCATTTCTTAACATTCTAATACCGAGTACAGTGTTGATCTCAACAATCCTATCACTGATACTAGAAATACCAAGCTCCTTCCTCTTATTAAGAACCTTTGTAGATCTGGGACAACCAAGAATAATTCTGAGAGCTTCATTTTGCATTAACTCCAAGGGTCGGAGAGAACTTTCTCTAGCTAATATCAACATGGGAGCAGCATAATCAATTAAGGACCTAACATAGGCTATGTACATCATTCTCACGATTCTCACATTAACACCATAGTTGGGGTTGTAGCCAGCAACAGCTTTGAGAGCATTTAGCCTATCTTTGCATTTCTTATTTAGTTGGGGTATAGTGGATTTGTTAAAGGGTACATCTACACCAAGATATCTGTAAGTTTTAACGTAGCTAATATTTTCATCCTGCAAATAAATGGGTAGGGGATATCGTTTGCTTGTTAATATCTTTATTTTAGAGGTAGATATTGTGAGGCCTAGTCGATTGCAAATTGCTTGAATTTCATTAAGAATGGTACTCATCTTTATATGCCCTGTTGTGTGGATCATGATGTCATCAGCATAGCTTATAGCTATATGTTTAGGTGAGGCAGGTAGAGCATTTAGGAGAGCATTAATCAGAATATTAAATAGCATGGGACTAAGAACTCCTCCCTGCGGTGTACCTAAAGACATTTCTTTAGAATCACTTCTGAAGCCTTGGTAAAGGACAGAGGATACTCTATTTAACAGGTATCCTATTATCCAGCAGAGTAAGCTACCACCAATATTCATTTTGGCTAGTTCATGTAGTATAGCGGTTCTGTTCGCGATATCAAATGCAGATTTTAGATAAAAAAATGTGGTGTGTGCAGTAAGAAAGGTGGAAATACAGTTCTGCACACTTATATCCTTTTACTCATGAGCAACTTAATTGTTCTACCAAATTGTATTACTACTACTACTACTACTACAACTTATATCACTACTGCTACTACTTTCACTAGCGTTACACCTCACTCTAAACCTATATATACCCTCTGTCCATGTATTGTTTGTAACGGCTTGACAAAGCTCCTGGAGAGAGAATCGTTGCCACAGTAAAATGTCACATTAGTTGCACTTGTGTCCTTTTACTTTACTTAGTTTAGCTGTTAATGTATAAACTTCAGAAGCTACCATGCTACAAACAATTTTCTTGTTATGTTGAAATAACAGAAACAGGTACCTGGATGTTAGGTGACTGGTGTAGGTAACGTCTTGGGTAAGAGGATTAAAGAACCTTAGTGGAAATTAGCAAGTCTGATATGGCTCAAACAGGTTATCCTGGGTTTCTAACCTGCCGGGTTAATAATCTGATCAATTTCTAACACGCCAACCATCACCAGTGCACATAAATTCTATAATTTTAAGAAAACTAACATTAAAAGTTATTTAAATAGCAGACGTCGTTGAAGTTAAACTTGGAATTGGAGGGAAATTGGATTTGGGACGTGAATTAAATTAGGTTGCTGAGCAGCGCCGCACCGCTTCCAATATCTCACATTCCAGGAGCCCTACACCCAAACCTTCTTTGTTGGGGGAGAGGGGTAGTGGGGCGGTGGCGGAGGTGGGGAGAGTAGTGATTGTTGTGGTGTTGTTGTGGTGTTGTTGATGGTGGTAGTGATTGTGGCAGTTGCAGTAGTGATGGTAATGATCGTAGCGGTGGTGATGGTAATGATCGTAGCGGTGGTGATGGTAATGATCGTAGCGGTGGTGATGGTAATGATCGTAGCGGTGGTGATGGTAATGATCGTAGCGGTGGTGATGGTAATGATCGTAGCGGTGGTGATGGTAATGATCGTAGCGGTGGTGATGGTAATGATCGTAGCGGTGGTGATGGTAATGATCGTAGCGGTGGTGATGGTAATGATCGTAGCGGTGGTGATGGTAATGATCGTAGCGGTGGTGATGGTAATGATCGTAGCGGTGGTGATGGTAATGATCGTAGCGGTGGTGATGGTAATGATCGTAGCGGTGGTGATGGTAATGATCGTAGCGGTGGTGATGGTAATGATCGTAGCGGTGGTGATGGTAATGATCGTAGCGGTGGTGATGGTAATGATCGTAGCGGTGGTGATGGTAATGATCGTAGCGGTGGTGATGGTAATGATCGTAGCGGTGGTGATGGTAATGATCGTAGCGGTGGTGATGGTAATGATCGTAGCGGTGGTGATGGTAATGATCGTAGCGGTGGTGATGGTAATGATCGTAGCGGTGGTGATGGTAATGATCGTAGCGGTGGTGATGGTAATGATCGTAGCGGTGGTGATGGTAATGATCGTAGCGGTGGTGATGGTAATGATCGTAGCGGTGGTGATGGTAATGATCGTAGCGGTGGTGATGGTAATGATCGTAGCGGTGGTGATGGTAATGATCGTAGCGGTGGTGATGGTAATGATCGTAGCGGTGGTGATGGTAATGATCGTAGCGGTGGTGATGGTAATGATCGTAGCGGTGGTGATGGTAATGATCGTAGCGGTGGTGATGGTAATGATCGTAGCGGTGGTGATGGTAATGATCGTAGCGGTGGTGATGGTAATGATCGTAGCGGTGGTGATGGTAATGATCGTAGCGGTGGTGATGGTAATGATCGTAGCGGTGGTGATGGTAATGATCGTAGCGGTGGTGATGGTAATGATCGTAGCGGTGGTGATGGTAATGATCGTAGCGGTGGTGATGGTAATGATCGTAGCGGTGGTGATGGTAATGATCGTAGCGGTGGTGATGGTAATGATCGTAGCGGTGGTGATGGTAATGATCGTAGCGGTGGTGATGGTAATGATCGTAGCGGTGGTGATGGTAATGATCGTAGCGGTGGTGATGGTAATGATCGTAGCGGTGGTGATGGTAATGATCGTAGCGGTGGTGATGGTAATGATCGTAGCGGTGGTGATGGTAATGATCGTAGCGGTGGTGATGGTAATGATCGTAGCGGTGGTGATGGTAATGATCGTAGCGGTGGTGATGGTAATGATCGTAGCGGTGGTGATGGTAATGATCGTAGCGGTGGTGATGGTAATGATCGTAGCGGTGGTGATGGTAATGATCGTAGCGGTGGTGATGGAGTTGGTGTTGTCTTTCTTGCAGTTGGTGGTGGTAATATTACTGCTGCTAGTGGTGGTGGTGATAGTGATGGCGGTGATAGCGATGGCGGTGATGGTGACAATGATGACAGTGATAGCGATGGCGGTGATGGTGATAGTGATGACGGTGATACTGATGGAGGTGATAGTGATGGCGGTGATAGTGATGGAGGTGATAGTGATGGAGGTGATAGTGATGGCGGTGATGGTGATAGTGATGACGGTGATAGCGATGGCGGTGATGGTGATAGTGATGACGGTGATAGTGATGGAGGTGATAGTGATGGCGGTGATAGTGATGGAGGTGATAGTGATGGCGGTGATAGTAATGGCGGTGATAGTGATGGCGGTAATGGTGATGCTGGTGGTAGTGATGGTGGTGATAGTGATGGCGGTGATGGTGGTGATAGTGATGGCGGTGATGGTGATGGTGGTGACAGTGATGTAAGTGATAGTGATGGCGGTAATAGTGATGGCGGTGATGGTGATGGTGGTGATAGTGATGGCGGTGATGGTGATGGTGGTGATAGTGATGGTGGTGATAGTGATGGCAGTGATAGTGATGGTGGTGACAGTGATGGTGGTGATAGTGATGGCGGTGATAGTGATGGCGGTGATGGTGATGGTGGTGATAGTGATGGTGGTGACAGTGATGGTGGTGATAGTGATGGCGGTGATAGTGATGGCGGTGATAGTGATGGTGGTGACAGTGATGGTGGTGATAGTGATGGCGGTGATAGTGATGGCAGTGATGGTGAAGGTGGTGATAGTGATGGCGGTGATGGTGGTGATAGTGATGACGGTGATAGTGATGGTGGTGATAGTGATGATGGTGATAGTGATGGCGGTGATGGTGGTGATGGTGATGGTGGTGATGGTGATGGTGGTGACAATGATGGAGGTGATGGTGATGGCGGTGATAGTGATGGCGGTGATGGTGATGGTGGTGATAGTGATGGCGGTGATAGTGATGGCGGTGATGGTGATAGTGATGGAAGTGATAGTGATGGCGGTGATAGTGATGGCAGTGATAGTGATGGTGACATTGATAGCGGTGATAGTGATGGCGGTGATGGTGATGGTGGTGATAGTGATGGCGGTGATAGTGATGGCGGTGATAGTGATGGTGGTGACAGTGATGGTGGTGATAGTGATGGCGGTGATAGTGATGGCGGTGATGGTGATGGTGGTGATAGTGATGGCGGTAATAGTGATGGCGGTGATGGTGATGGTGGTGACAGTGATGGCGGTGATGGTGATGGTGGTGATATTGATGGCGGTGATAGTGATGGCGGTAATAGTGATGGCGGTGATTGTGATGGTGGTGCTAGTGATGGTGGTGCTAGTGATGGTGGTGACAGTCATGGTGGTGACAGTCATGGTGGTGACAGTCATGGTGGTGACAGTCATGGTGGTGACAGTCATGGTGGTAGTGTTGGCGAGTGGTACGGTATGGAAATAAATATATATCAGAGAGAGAGAGAGAGTTTACAGAGGTCTTTAAAGAGGGTATTTATTCTGGTCTCCTTTCCTTCTTGCTTCAGTGCGACTTGTTAATGGTTCAAATCAGACAGAAATGTCGTCATAAGTTTGAGCTTCAGAGCGCCGGTTATTTATGTAATGTTACAGCCACGGTATTGACTTTTTATTCTATATCTGTTGTGGTTATTCAAGCTAATTTCTATATAGACATGATAATCTAACCTAAGTCTAACCTGACTACCGTAAATCGAGAAATTTGCTTCAAACAGTAGAAAGCCACACAGAATTTGCCAAGTTGGGTTGGACGTGACTCAAAATTTACACCAGGAGACATTTCTCCCGACAGACGAAACATCAAGTCGCACTCACGAGTCTGTGTAGAGACGTTGGTGCCGGCCAGGTAGAAGTGGAAGGAGGAGTCAGCAGTGCAGGGCGAGGTAGAGGAAGTCAGCTCACAGCACCTCCGTGAACCTTCCACGGCCGTCAGGCTGAACCCTACGCAACCAGACACTGAAAAATGAGAATCGACGGTGTATCGTAGAGCAGCAATAATTATGCCATTCACAGAGCACTGTGATCGCGTACGTCACTCACCGCTCACAGACATAAACAGAAAGCACTACACAAACAAGGTTAAAAAACAGCAAGTAAAAACAAGCCAAGTCCAGAGTGATTGTATCATAACACATATAATCATTCTCTCTGCGAGTACTGAGGGTGAGTGCAGGAACGTCAACACTGAACATCAACAGTACTGAGGGTGAGTGCAGGAACGTCAACACTGAACATCAACAGTACTGAGGGTGAGTGCAGGAACGTCAACACTGAACATCAACAGTACTGAGGGTGAGTGCAGGAACGTCAACACTGAACATCAACAGTACTGAGGGTGAGTGCAGGAACGTCAACACTGAACATCAACAGTACTGAGGGTGAGTGCAGGAACGTCAACACTGAACATCAACAGTACTGAGGGTGAGTGCAGGAACGTCAACACTGAACATCAACAGTACTGAGGGTGAGTGCAGGAACGTCAACACTGAACATCAACAGTACTGAGGGTGAGTGCAGGAACGTCAACACTGAACATCAACAGTATGCAACAAAGAATAACGAAACTCCTGGACAGCGAACTCTGACGTAAATAAATATTCCAGCATTGCAAATGTATTAAAAAAAAAACAGCAGTTAGCGTTTTATTAAGTGACGTTTAGCCATTACTCGCGTTTTGTATACACTGATAAAGTTTATTTGTGGAAAAAATCTTATAAAAACGTTGTCGCTGTTATTTTTTTTTTTTTAGCTAAAAGCCTACTTTACTTCAAAGGTAAAAAGATTTTTGTAATGGAAAACATAATTAAAATAGTCCACCACTCAGGATATTATTTTTCTATATATATATATGAGAGGACAAGACAAATCAAGTTCATATTGCTATTAAAATTATACTAAGTTTAGCTGAACATGAGAGTCGAACCATCACTATGGGAGGACCCTGCGTGAGCTGTGAGTCAGGTAGGTGAACCATCACTATGGGAGGACCCTGCGTGAGCTGTGAGCCAGGTAGGTGAACCATCACTATGGGAGGACCCTGCGTGAGCTGTGAGTCAGGTAGGTGAACCATCACTATGGGAGGACCCTGCGTGAGCTGTGAGTCAGGTAGGTGAACCATCACTATGGGAGGACCCTGCGTGAGCTGTGAGCCAGGTAGGTGAACCATCACTATGGGAGGACCCTGCGTGAGCTGTGAGCCAGGTAGGTGAACCATCACTATGGGAGGACCCTGCGTGAGCTGTGAGTCAGGTAGGTGAACCATCACTATGGGAGGACCCTGCGTGAGCTGTGAGTCAGGTAGGTGAACCATCACTATGGGAGGACCCTGCGTGAGCTGTGAGCCAGGTAGGTGAACCATCACTATGGGAGGACCCTGCGTGAGCTGTGAGTCAGGTAGGTGAACCATCACTATGGGAGGACCCTGCGTGAGCTGTGAGCCAGGTAGGTGAACCATCACTATGGGAGGACCCTGCGTGAGCTGTGAGTCAGGTAGGTGAACCATCACTATGGGAGGACCCTGCGTGAGCTGTGAGTCAGGTAGGTGAACCATCACTATGGGAGGACCCTGCGTGAGGTGTGAGTCAGGTAGGTGAACCATCACTATGGGAGGACCCTGCGTGAGCTGTGAGTCAGGTAGGTGAACCATCACTATGGGAGGACCTCGCGTGAGCTGTGAGTCAGGTAGGTGAACCATCACTATGGGAGGACCCTGCGTGAGCTGTGAGTCAGGTAGGTGAACCATCACTATGGGAGGACCCTGCGTGAGCTGTGAGTCAGGTAGGTGAACCATCACTATGGGAGGACCCTGCGTGAGCTGTGAGCCAGGTAGGTGAACCATCACTATGGGAGGACCCTGCGTGAGCTGTGAGTCAGGTAGGTGAACCATCACTATGGGAGGACCCTGCGTGAGCTGTGAGCCAGGTAGGTGAACCATCACTATGGGAGGACCTCTGCGTGAGCTGTGAGTCAGGTAGGTGAACCATCACTATGGGAGGACCCTGCGTGAGCTGTGAGCCAGGTAGGTGAACCATCACTATGGGAGGACCCTGCGTGAGCTGTGAGTCAGGTAGGTGAACCATCACTATGGGAGGACCCTGCGTGAGCTGTGAGTCAGGTAGGTGAACCATCACTATGGGAGGACCCTGCGTGAGCTGTGAGTCAGGTAGGTGAACCATCACTATGGGAGGACCCTGCGTGAGCTGTGAGTCAGGTAGGTGAACCATCACTATGGGAGGACCCTGCGTGAGCTGTGAGCCAGGTAGGTGAACCATCACTATGGGAGGACCCTGCGTGAGCTGTGAGCCAGGTAGGTGAACCATCACTATGGAAGGACCCTGCGTGAGCTGTGAGCCAGGTAGGTGAACCATCACTATGGGAGGACCCTGCGTGAGCTGTGAGCCAGGTAGGTGAACCATCACTATGGGAGGACCCTGCGTGAGCTGTGAGCCAGGTAGGTGAACCATCACTATGGGAGGACCATGCGTGAGCTGTGAGTCAGGTAGGTGAACCATCACTATGGGAGGACCATGCGTGAGCTGTGAGTCAGGTAGGTGAACCATCACTATGGGAGGACCATGCGTGAGCTGTGAGTCAGGTAGGTGAACCATCACTATGGGAGGACCCTGCGTGAGCTGTGAGTCAGGTAGGTGAACCATCACTATGGGAGGACCCTGCGTGAGCTGTGAGTCAGGTAGGTGAACCATCACTATGGGAGGACCCTGCGTGAGCTGTGAGTCAGGTAGGTGAACCATCACTATGGGAGGACCCTGCGTGAGCTGTGAGTCAGGTAGGTGAACCATCACTATGGGAGGACCCTGCGTGAGCTGTGAGTCAGGTAGGTGAACCATCACTATGGGAGGACCCTGCGTGAGCTGTGAGTCAGGTAGGTGAACCATCACTATGGGAGGACCCTGCGTGAGCTGTGAGTCAGGTAGGTGAACCATCACTATGGGAGGACCCTGCGTGAGCTGTGAGTCAGGTAGGTGAACCATCACTATGGGAGGACCCTGCGTGAGCTGTGAGTCAGGTAGGTGAACCATCACTATGGGAGGACCCTGCGTGAGCTGTGAGTCAGGTAGGTGAACCATCACTATGGGAGGACCCTGCGTGAGCTGTGAGTCAGGTAGGTGAACCATCACTATGGGAGGACCCTGCGTGAGGTGTGAGTCAGGTAGGTGAACCATCACTATGGGAGGACCCTGCGTGAGCTGTGAGTCAGGTAGGTGAACCATCACTATGGGAGGACCCTGCGTGAGCTGTGAGTCAGGTAGGTGAACCATCACTATGGGAGGACCCTGCGTGAGCTGTGAGTCAGGTAGGTGAACCATCACTATGGGAGGACCCTGCGTGAGCTGTGAGTCAGGTAGGTGAACCATCACTATGGGAGGACCCTGCGTGAGCTGTGAGCCAGGTAGGTGAACCATCACTATGGGAGGACCCTGCGTGAGCTGTGAGCCAGGTAGGTGAACCATCACTATGGGAGGACCCTGCGTGAGGTGTGAGTCAGGTAGGTGAACCATCACTATGGGAGGACCCTGCGTGAGGTGTGAGTCAGGTAGGTGAACCATCACTATGGGAGGACCCTGCGTGAGCTGTGAGTCAGGTAGGTGAACCATCACTATGGGAGGACCCTGCGTGAGCTGTGAGTCAGGTAGGTGAACCATCACTATGGGAGGACCCTGCGTGAGCTGTGAGTCAGGTAGGTGAACCATCACCATGGAAGGACCCTGCGTGAGCTGTGAGTCAGGTAGGTGAACCATCACTATGGGAGGACCCTGCGTGAGCTGTGAGTCAGGTAGGTGAACCATCACTATGGGAGGACCCTGCGTGAGCTGTGAGTCAGGTAGGTGAACAATCACTATGGAAGGACCCTGCGTGAGCTGTGAGTCAGGTAGGTGAACCATCACTATGGGAGGACCCTGCGTGAGCTGTGAGTCAGGTAGGTGAACCATCACTATGGGAGGACAGTGCGTGAGTTGTGAGTCAGGTAGGTGAACCATCACTATGGGAGGACCCTGCGTGAGCTGTGAGTCAGGTAGGTGAACCATCACTATGGAAGGACCCTGCGTGAGCTGTGAGTCAGGTAGGTGAACCATCACTATGGGAGGACCCTGCGTGAGCTGTGAGTCAGGTAGGTGAACCATCACTATGGGAGGACCCTGCGTGAGCTGTGAGTCAGGTAGGTGAACCATCACAATGGGAGGACCTCGCGTGAGCTGTGAGTCAGGTAGGTGAACCATCACTATGGGAGGACCCTGCGTGAGCTGTGAGTCAGGTAGGTGAACCATCACTATGGGAGGACCCTGCGTGAGGTGTGAGTCAGGTAGGTGAACCATCACTATGGGAGGACCCTGCGTGAGGTGTGAGTCAGGTAGGTGAACCATCACTATGGGAGGACCCTGCGTGAGCTGTGAGTCAGGTAGGTGAACCATCACTATGGGAGGACCCTGCGTGAGCTGTGAGCCAGGTAGGTGAACCATCACTATGGGAGGACCCTGCGTGAGCTGTGAGTCAGGTAGGTGAACCATCACTATGGGAGGACCCTGCGTGAGCTGTGAGTCAGGTAGGTGAACCATCACTATGGGAGGAACCTGCGTGAGCTGTGAGTCAGGTAGGTGAACCATCACTATGGGAGGACCCTGCGTGAGCTGTGTGTCAGGTAGGTGAACCATCACTATGGGAGGACCTCGCGTGAGCTGTGAGTCAGGTAGGTGAACCATCACTATGGGAGGACCCTGCGTGAGGTGTGAGTCAGGTAGGTGAACCATCACTATGGGAGGACCCTGCGTGAGCTGTGAGTCAGGTAGGTGAACCATCACTATGGGAGGACCTCGCGTGAGGTGTGAGTCAGGTAGGTGAACCATCACTATGGGAGGACCCTGCGTGAGGTGTGAGTCAGGTAGGTGAACCATCACTATGGGAGGACCCTGCGTGAGGTGTGAGTCAGGTAGGTGAACCATCACTATGGGATGACCCTGCGTGAGGTGTGAGTCAGGTAGGTGAACCATCACTATGGGAGGACCCTGCGTGAGCTGTGAGTCAGGTAGGTGAACCATCAGTATGGGAGGACCTCGCGTGAGCTGTGAGTCAGGTAGGTGAACCATCACTATGGGAGGACCCTGCGTGAGCTGTGAGTCAGGTAGGTGAACCATCACTATGGGAGGACCCTGCGTGAGGTGTGAGTCAGGTAGGTGAACCATCACTATGGGAGGACCCTGCGTGAGGTGTGAGTCAGGTAGGTGAACCATCACTATGGGAGGACCCTGCGTGAGCTGTGAGTCAGGTAGGTGAACCATCACTATGGGAGGACCCTGCGTGAGCTGTGAGCCAGGTAGGTGAACCATCACTATGGGAGGACCCTGCGTGAGCTGGGAGTCAGGTAGGTGAACCATCACTATGGGAGGACCCTGCGTGAGGTGTATCAGGTAGGTGAACCATCACTATGGGAGGACCCTGCGTGAGCTGTGAGTCAGGTAGGTGAACCATCACTATGGGAGGACCTCGCGTGAGGTGTGAGTCTGCGTGAGACCCTGTGAGTCAGGTAGGTGAACCATCACTATGGGAGGACCCTGCGTGAGGTGTGAGTCAGGTAGGTGAACCATCACTATGGGATGACCCTGCGTGAGGTGTGAGTCAGGTAGGTGAACCATCACTATGGGAGGACCCTGCGTGAGGTGTGAGTCAGGTAGGTGAACCATCACTATGGGAGGACCTCGCGTGAGGTGTGAGCCAGGTAGGTGAACCATCACTATGGGAGGACCCTGCGTGAGCTGTGAGTCAGGTAGGTGAACCATCACTATGGGAGGACCTCGCGTGAGCTGTGAGTCAGGTAGGTGAACCATCACTATGGGAGGACCTCGCGTGAGGTGTGAGTCAGGTAGGTGAACCATCACTATGGGAGGACCTCGCGTGAGCTGTGAGTCAGGTAGGTGAACCATCACTATGGGAGGACCTCGCGTGAGCTGAGAGTCAGGTAGGTGAACCATCACTATGGGAGGACCTCGCGTGAGGTGTGAGTCAGGTAGGTGAACCATCACTATGGGAGGACCTCGCGTGAGCTGTGAGTCAGGTAGGTGAACCATCAATATGGGAGGACCTCGCGTGAGGTGTGAGTCAGGTAGGTGAACCATCACTATGGGAGGACCTCGCGTGAGCTGTGAGCCAGGTAGGTGAACCATCACTATGGGAGGACCCTGCGTGAGCTGTGAGCCGGGTAGGTGGACCAACACTTTGGGACGACCCTACGTGAGCTGTGAGCCAGGTAGGTGAACCAACACTTTGGGAGGGCCCTGCGTGAGGTGTGAGCCAGGTAGGTGAACCAACACTATGGGAGGACCCTGCGTGAGCTGTGAGCCAGGTAGGTGAACCATCACTATGGGAGGACCCTGCGTGAGCTGTGAGCCAGGTAGGTGAACCAACACTTTGGGAGGACCCTGCGTGAGCTGTGAGCCAGGTAGGTGAACCATCACTATCGGAGGACCCTGAATGAGCTGTGAGCCAGGTAGGTGAGCAAACACTATGGGAGGGCCCTGCGTGAGCTGTGAGCCAGGTAGGTGAACCAACACTATGGGAGGACCCTGCGTGAGCTGTGAGCCAGGTAGGTGAACCATCACTATGGGAGGACTCTGCGTGAGCTCTGAGCCAGGTAGGTGAACCAACACTTTGGGAGGACCCTGCGTGAGCTGTGAGTCAAGTAGGTGAACCAACACTATGGGAGGATTCTGCGTGAGCTGTGAGCCAGGTAGGTGAACCAACACTTTGGGAGGACCCTGCGTGAGCTATGAGCCAGGTAGGTGAATCATCACTATCGGAGGACCCGGAATGAGCTGTGAGCCAGGTAGGTGAGCAAACACTATGGGAGGACCCTGCGTGAGCTGTGAGTCAGGTAGGTGAAACATAACTATGGCAGGACCCAGCGTGAGCTGTGAGCCAGGTAGGTGAACCAACACTTTGGGAGGACCCTGTGTGAGCTGCGAGCCAGGTAGGTGAACAAACACTTCGGGAGGACCCTGTGTGAGCTGTGAGCCAGGTAGGTGAACCAACACTTTGGGAGGACCCTATGTGAGCTGCGAGCCAGGTAGGTGAACCAACACATTGGGAGGATCCTGTGTAAGCTGTGAGCCAATTAGGTGAACCAACACTTTGGGAGGACCTTGTGTGAGCTGTGAGCCAGGTAGGTGAACCAACACATTGAGAGGACCTTGTGTGAGCGGGGAGCCAGGTAGGTGAACCAACACTTTGGGAGGACCTTGTGTGAGCTGTGAGCCAGGTAGGCGAAACATCACTATGGCAGGACCCTGCTTGAACTGTGAGCCAGTTAGGTGAACCAACACTTTGGGAGGACCCTGTGTGAGCTGTGAGCAAGGTAGGTGAAGAAACACTTTGGGAGGACCCTCTGTGATCTGTGAGCCAGGTAGGTGAACCAACACATTGGGAGGACCCTGCGTGAGCTGTGAGCCAGGTAGGCGAACCAACACTTTGGGAGGACCTTGTGTGAGCTGTGAGCCAGGTAGGTGAACCAACACTTTGGGAGGATCCTGCGTGGGCTGTGATCCAGGTAGGTGAACCAACACTGTGGGAGAACCCTGCATGAGCTGTGAGTCAGGTAGGTGAACCATCACTATGGAAGGACCCTGCGTGAACTGTGATTGAGAGAGCTGAACCATCACTATGGGAGGACCCTGCGTGAGCTGTGACTCAGGTACGTGAACCAACACTATGGAAGGACCCTGTATGAGCTGTGAGTCAGGTAGGTGAACCAACACTTTGGGAGGGCCCTGAGTGAGCTGGGGGTCAGGTAGGTGAACCAAAACTATGGGAGGACTCTGCGTGAGCTGTGAGTCAGGTAGGTGAACCAACACTATGGGAGGGCCCTGCGTGAGCTGCGAGACAGGTAGGTGAACCAAAACTATGGGAGGACCCTGCGTCAGCTGTGAGTCAGGTAGGCGAACCAACATTATGGGAAGGCACTGCGTAAGCTGTTAGTCAAGTAGGTGAACCAACACTATGGGAGGGCCCTGCGTGAGCTGTGAGATAGATAGGTGAACCAACACTCTGGGAGGACCTTGCTTGAACTGTGAGCAAAGTAGTGAACCATCACTATGGGAGGACCCTGCTTGAACTGTGAGTCGGGAAGGTGAACCAACACTATGGGAGGACAATGCGTGAGCTGTGAGCCAGGTAGAAGAACCAACACTATGGGAGGATCCTGCGGGAGCTGTGAGCCAGGTAGGCGAACCAACAATATGGGAGGACCCTGCGTGAGCTGTGAGTCATGTAGGTGATCCAACACTATGGGAGGTCCCTGATTAAGCTGTGAGTTAGGTAGGTGAACCAACACTATCTGAAGGCACTGCGTGAGCTGTGAGTAACGTAGGTGAACCAACACTTTGGGAAGGCACTGCGTGAGCTGTGAGTCAGGTAGGTGAAAGAACACTATGGTAGAGCCCTGCATGAGCTCTGTCAGGTAGGTGAACCAACACTATGGGAGGGTCTTGCGTGAGCTGTGAGTAAGGTAGGTGAACCAACACTTTGGGAAGGCACTGCGTGAGCTGTAAGCCAAGTAGGTGAAATAACTCTATGGGAGGACCCTACGTGAGCTGTGAGTCAAAGAGGTGAGCCATCACTATGGGAGGACCCTGGGTGAGCTGTGAGCCAGGTAGGTGAACCAACACTATGGGAGGACCCTGCGTGAGCTTTGAGTCAAGTAGGTGAACCAACACTTTGGGAGGACCCTGTGGGAGCTGTGAGCCAGGTAGGTGAACCAACACATTGGGAGGACCATATGTGACCTGTGACCCAGGTAGGTGAACCAACACTTTGGGAGGACCTTGTGCGAGCTGTGAGCCAGGTAGGTGAACCAACACTTTGGGAGGACCCTGTGTGAGCTATGAGCCTGGTAGGTGAACCATGACTATGGCAGGACGCTGCGTGAGTTGTGCACCAGGTAGGTGAACCAACACTATGGGAGAGCCCTGCGTGAGCAGTGAGCCAGTTTGGTGAACCATCACTATCGGAGGACCCTGCGTGAGCTGTGAGTCAGGGAGGTGAACCAACACTATGAGATAACCGGTCGTGAGCTGTGAGTCAGGTAGGTGAACCAACAGAATTGGAGGACCCTACGTGAGCTTTGAGCCAGGTAGGTGAACCAACACTCCGGAAGGACTCTGCGTGAGCCGTGTGTCATTTAGATGAACCAACACTATGGGAGGGTCCTGCGTGAGCTGTGAGTCAGGTAGGTGTACCAACACTATGGGAGGGCCCTGCGTGAGCTGTGAGTAAGGCAGGTTAACCAACACTCTTGGAGAAACCTGCGTGAACTGTGAGCAAGGTAGTGAACCATCACTATGGGAGGATCCTGCGTGATCTGTGAGCCAGGTAGGTGAACCAACACTTTTGGAGGACCCTGCGTGAGCTGTGAGCCAGGTAGGTGAACCAACACTATGGGAGGTCCCTGCGTGAGCTGTGAGCCTGGTAGGTGAACCATCACTATGGGAGGACCCTGCTTGAGCTGTGAGCCAGGTAGGTGAACCAACACTTTGGGAGGACCCTGAGTGAGCTGTGAGCAAGGTAGGTGAAGAAACACTTTGGGAATACCCTGTGTGAGCTGTGAGCCAGGTAGATGAACCAACACATTGGGAGGACCCTGTGTGAGCGGGGAGCCAGGTAGGTGAACCAACACTTTGGGAGGACCTTGTGTGAGCTGTGAGCCAGGTAGGTACACCAACACTTTGGGAGGACCCTGCGTGAGCTGCGAGCCAGGTAGGTGAACCAACACTTCGGGAGGACCCTGTGTGAGCTGTGAGCCAGGTAGGAGAACCAACACTTTGGGAGGACCCTGCGTGATCTGTGAGCCAGGTAGGTGAACCAACACTTTTGGAGGACCCTGCGTGAGCTGTGAGCCAGGTAGGTGAACCAACACTTTGGGAGGACCTTGTGTGAGCTGTGAGCCAGGTAGGTACACCAACACTTTGGGAGGACCCTGCGTGAGCTGCGAGCCAGGTAGGTGAACCAACACTTCGGGAGGACCCTGTGTGAGCTGTGAGCCAGGTAGGAGAACCAACACTTTGGGAGGACCCTGCGTGAGCTGTGAGCAAGGCGGGTGAAACATCACTATGGCATTACCCTGCGTGAGCTGTGAGCCAGTTAGGTGAACCAACACTTTGGGAGTACCCTGTGTGAGCTGTGAGTCAGGTAGGCGAACCAACAATATGGGAGGACCCTGCGTGAGCTGTGAGTCATGTAGGTGATCCAACACTATGGGAGGTCCCTGATTGAGCTGTGAGTTAGGTAGATGAACCAACACTTTGGGACTGCCCTGCGCGAGCTGTGAGTCAGGTATGTGAACCAACACTATGGGAGGACCCTGCCTCAGCTGTGAGTGAGGTAGGTGAACCAACACTATGGGAAGGCACTGCGTGAGCTGTGAGTAAGGTAGGTGAACCAACACTTCGGGAAGGCACTGCGTGAGCTGTGAGTCAGGTACGTGAAAGAACACTATGGGAGAGCCCTGCATGAGCTCTGTCAGGTAGGTGAATCAACACTATGGGAGGGCCTTGCGTGAGCTGTGAGTAAGGTAGGTGAACCAACATTTTGGGAAGGCACTGTGTGAGCTGTGAGCCAGGTAGGTGAAATAACTCTATGGGAGGTCCCTACGTGAGCTGTGAGTCAAATAGGTGAGCCATCACTATGGGAGGACCCTGCGTGAGCTTTGAGTCAAGCAGGTGAACCAACACTTTGGGAGGACCCTGCGTGAGCTGTGAGCAAGGCAGGTGAAACATCACTATGGCAGGACCCTGCGTGAGGTGTGAGCCAGTTAGGTGAACCAACACTTTGGGAGGACCCTGTGTGAGTTGTGAGCAAGGTAGGTGAAGAAACACTTTGGGAGGACCCTCTGTGAGCTGTGAGCCAGGTAGGTGAACCAACGCTTTGGGAGGACCCTGTGTGAGCTGTGAGCCAGGTAGGTGAACCAACACTTTGGGAGGACCTTGTGAGAGCTGTGAGCCAGGTAGGTGAACCAACACTGTGGGAGGACCGTGCGTGAGATGTGAGTCAGGTAGGTGAGCCATCACTATGGAAGAACCCTGCGTGAACTGTGATTGAGAGAGCTGAACCATCACTATGGGAGAACCCTGCGTGAGCTGTGACTCAGGTACGTGAACCAACACTATGGAAGGACCCTGTATGAGCTGTGAGTCAGGTAGGTGAACCAACACTTTGCGAGGGCCCTGGGTGAGCTGGGGGTCAGGTAGGTGAACCAAAACTATGGGAGGACCCTGCGTGAGCTGTGAGTCAGGTAGGTGAACCAACACTATGGGAGGGCCCTGCGTGAGCTGCGAGAGAGGTAGGTGAACCAACACTATGGGAGGACCCTGCGTCAGCTGTGAGTCAGGTAGGCGATCCAACATTATGGGAAGGCACTGCGTAAGCTGTGAGTCAAGTAGGTGAACCAACACTATGGGAGGGCCCTGCGTGAGCTGTGAGATAGTTAGGTGAACCAACACTCTGGGAGGACCTTGCTTGAACTGTGAGCAAGGTAGTGAACCATCACTATGGGAGGACCCTGCTTGAACTGTGAGTCGGGAAGGTGAACCAACACTATGGGAGGACAATGCGTGAGGTGTGAGCCAGGCAGGTGAACCAACACTATGAGAGGACGCTGCTTGATCTGTGAGCCAGGTAGAAGAACCAACACTATAGGAGGACTCTGCCTGAGCTGTGAGCCAGGTTGGTGAACCATGACTATGGGAGGACCCTGCGTGAGCTGTGAGTCAGGAAGGTGAACCAACACTATGGGAGGACCCTTCGTGAGCTGTGAGTCAGGTAGGCGAACCAACAATATAGGAGGACCCTGCGTGAGCTGTGAGTCATGTAGGTGATCCAACACTATGGGAGGACCTTGCCTCAGCTGTGAGTGAGGTAGGTGAACCAACACTTTGGGAAGGCACTGCGTGAGCTGTGAGTCAGGTAGGTGAAAGAACACTATGGGAGAGCCCTGCATGAGCTTTGTCAGGTAGGTGAACCAACACTATGGGAGGGCCTTGCGTGAGCTGTGAGTAAGGTAGGTGAACCAACACTTTGGGAAGGCACTGCGTGAGCTGTGAGCCAGGTAGGTGAAATAACTCTATGGGAGGACCCTACGTGAGCTGTGAGTCAAATAGGTGAGCCATCACTATGGGAGGACCCTACGTGAGCTTTGAGCCAGGTAGGTGAACCAACACTATGGGAGGACCCTGCGTGAGCTTTGAGTCAAGTAGGTGAACCAACACTTTGGAAGGACCCTGCGTGAGCTGTGAGCCAGGTAGGTGAACCAACACATTGGGAGGACCATATATGACCTGTGACTCAGGAAGGTGAACCAACACTTTGGGAGGACCTTGTGTGAGCTATGTGCCTGGTAGGTGAACCATGACTATGGCAGGACGCTGCGTGAGTTGTGCACCAGGTAGGTGAACCAACACTATGGGAGAGCCCTGCGTGAGCAGTGAGCCAGTTTGGTGAACCATCACTATCGGAGGACCCTGCGTGAGCTGTGAGCCAGGTAGGTGAACCAACACTTTGGGAGGACCATGGTTGAGTTGTGAGCCAGGTAGGTGAACCATGGCTATGGGAAGACTTTGCGTGAGCTGTGAGTCAGGTAGGTGATATAACACTGTGCGAGGACCCAGCGTGAGGTGTGAGCCAGGTAGATGAACAAACACTATGGGAAGACCCTGCGTGAGCTGTGAGTCAGGGGGGTGAACCAACACTATGAGAGGACCGTGCGTGAGCTGTGAGTCAGGTAGGTGAACCAACAGAACTGGAGGACCCTACGTGAGCTTTGAGCCAGGTAGGTGTACCAACACTATGAGAGGACCCTGCGTGAGCTGTGAGTCACGTAGGTGAACCAACACTATGGGAGGGTCCTGCGTGAGCTGTGAGTCACGTAGGTGCACCAACACTATGGGACTGCCCTGCGTGAGCTGTGAGTCACGTAGGTGAACCAACACTATGGGAGGGTCCTGCGTGAGCTGTGAGTCACGTAGGTGCACCAACACTATGGGAGGGCCCTGCGTGAGCTTTGAGCCAGGTAGGTGAACCATCACTTTGGGAGGACCCTGCGTGAGCTGTGAGCCAGGTAGGTGAACCAACACTATGGGAGGTCCATGCGTGATCTGTGAGCCAGGTACATGAACCATCACTATGGGAGGACCCTGCTTGAGCTGTGAGCCAGGTAGGTGAACCATCACTTTGGGAGGACCCTGCGTGAGCTGTGAGCCAGGTAGGTGTACCATCACTATGGGAGGACCCTGAATGAGATGTGAACCAGGTAGGTGAGCGAACACTATTGGAGGGCCCTGCGTGAGGTGTGAGCCAGGTAGGTGAACCATCACTTTGGGAGGACCCTGCGTGAGCTGTGAGCCAGGTAGGTGTACCATCACTATGGGAGGACCCTGAATGAGATGTGAACCAGGTAGGTGAGCGAACACTATTGGAGGGCCCTGCGTGAGTTGTGAGCCATGTAGGTGAACCATACTATGAGAGGACCCTGCTTGAGCTGTGAGGCAGGTAGGTGAACCAACACTGTGGGAGGACTGCGTGAGTTGCGAGCCAGGTATGTGAAGCATCACTATGGGAGGACCCTGCGTGAGCTGTGAGTCAGGTAGGAGAACCATCAACATGGGAGGACCCGGCGTGAGGTGTGAGCCAGGTAGGTGAACCAACACTACGGGAGGACCCTGTGTAAGCTGTGAGCCAGGTAGGTGAACCATCACTATGGGAGTACCTTCAGTGAGCTGTGAGCCAGGTAGGTGATCCAGTGCTTTGGGAGAACCTTGTGTGAACTGTGAGCCTGGTAGGTGAGCCAACACTTTGGGAGGACCGTGCGTGAGCTGTGAGCCAGGTAGGTGAACCAACACTTTGGGAGGACCCTGCTTGAGCTGTGAGCCAGGTAGGTGAACCATCACTTTTGGAGGACCCTGCGTGGGCTGTGAGCCAGGTAGGTGAACCAATACTATGGGAGGGCCCTGCTTGAGCTGTGTGTCTGGTAGGTGAACCATCACTATGGGAGGACCATGCGTGAGCTGTGAGTCAGGTAGGTGAAGCTACATTATGGGAGGACCCTGCGTGAGCTGTGAGCCAAATAGGTGAACCAACACTATTGGAGGACCCTGCGTGAGTTGTGAGCCAGAAAGGTGAACCATGACTATAGGAGGACCCTGCGTGAGCTATGAGTCAGGTAGGTGAACCAACACTATGGGAGGATCCTGCACGAGCTGTGAGTCAGGTTGGTGAACCAACACGATGGGAGGACCGTGCGTGAGCTCTGTGTCAGGTAGGTTAACCAATACTATGGGTGGGCTCTGCGTTATCTGAGAGCCAGGTAGGTGAATCAACACTATGGGAGGACCCTGCGTGAGCTGTGAGCCAGGTTGGTGAGCGAACACTATGGGAGGACCCTGCGTGAGCTGTGAGCCAGTTAGGTGAACCAACACTATGGGAGGGCCCTGCGAGAGCTGTGAGATAGTTAGGTGAACCAACACTCTGGGAGGACCTTGCTTGAACTGTGAGCAAGGTAGTGAACCATCACTATGGGAGGACCCTGCTTGAACTGTGAGTCGGGAAGGTGAACCAACACTATGGGAGGACAATGCGTGAGCTGTGAGCCAGGCAGGTGAACCAACACTATGAGAGGACGCTGCGTGAGCTGTGAGCCAGGTAGAAGAACCAACACTATAGGAGGACCCTGCCTGAGCTGTGAGCCAGGTTGGAGAACCATGACTATGGGAGGACCCTGCGTGAGCTGAGTCATGTAGGTGAAGCAACACTATGGGAGGACCCTGCGTGAGCTGTGAGTCAGGTATTTGAACCAACACTATGGGAGGACCTTGCCTCAGCTGTGAGTGAGGTAGGTGAACCAATACTTTGGGAAGGCACTGCGTGAGCTGTGAGTCAGGTAGGTGAAAGAACACTATGGGAGAGCCCTGCATGAGCTTTCTCTGGTAGGTGAACCAACACTATGGGAGGGCCTTGCGTGAGCTGTGAGTAAGGTAGGTGAACCAACACTTTGGGAAGGCACTGCGTGAGCTGTGAGCCAGGTAGGTGAAATAACTCTATGGGAGGACTCTACGTGAGCTGTGAGTCAAATAGGTGAGCCATCACTATGGGAGGACCCTACGTGAGCTGTGAGTCAAATAGGTGAACCAACACTATGGGAGGACCCTGCGTGAGCTTTGAGTCAAGTAGGTGAACCAACACTTTGGGAGGACCATATGTGACCTGTGACTCAGGTAGGTGAACCAACACTTTGGGAGGACCTTGTGCGAGCTATGAGCCAGGTAGGTGAACCAACACTTTGGGAGGACCATATGTGACCTGTGACTCAGGTAGGTGAACCAACACTTTGGGAGGACCTTGTGCGAGCTATGAGCCAGGTAGGTGAACCAACACTTTGGGAGGACCATGGTTGAGTTGTGAGCCAGGTAGGTGAACCATGGCTATGGGAAGACTTTGCGTGAGCTGTGAGTCAGGTAGGTGATATAACACTGTGCGAGGACCCAGCGTGAGGTGTGAGCCAGGTAGGTGAACAAACACTGTAGGAAGACCCTGCGTGAGCTGTGAGTCAGGGGGGTGAACCAACACTGTGAGAGGACCTTGCGTGAGCTGTGAGTCAGGTAGGTGAACCAACAGAATTGGAGGACCCTACGTGAGCTTTGAGCCAGGTAGATGAACCAACACTATGGGAGGATCCTGAGTGAGATGGGAGTCAGGTAGGTGAACCAACACTATGGGAGGATCCTGAGTGAGATGGGAGTCAGGTAGATGAACCAACACTATGGGAGGATCTTGAGTGAGATGGGAGTCAGGTAGATGAACCAACACTATGGGAGGGCCCTGCGTGAGCTGTGAGTCAGGTAGGTGAACCAACATTATGGGAGGGTCCTGCGTGAGCTGTGAGTCAGGTAGGTGCACCAACACTATGGGAGGGCCCTGCGTGAGCTGTGAGTAAGGCAGGTTAACCAACACTCTGGGAGAAACCTGCGTGAACTGTGAGCAAGGTAGTGAACCATCACTATGGGAGGATCCTGCGTGATCTGTGAGCCAGGTAGGTGAACCAAGACTTTGGGAGGACCCTGCGTGAGCTGTGAGCCAGGTAGGTGAAGCAACACTATGGGAGGTCCATGCGTGAGCTGTGAGCCAGGTAGGTGAACCATCACTATGGGAGGACCCTGCTTGAGCTGTGAGCCAGGTAGGTGAACCATCACTTTGGGAGGACACTGCGCGAGCTGTGAGTCAAGTAGGTGAACCAACACTATGGGAAGACCCTGCGTGAGCTGTGAGCCAGGTAGGTGAACCAACACTATGGGAGGACCCTGCATGAGCTGTGAGCCAGGTAGGCGGAGCAACACTTTGGGAGGAACCTGCTTGAGCTGTGAGGCAGGTAGGTGAACCAACACTGTGGGAGGACTGCGTGAGATGCGAGCCAGGTATGTGAAGCATCACTATGGGAGGACCCTGCATGAGCTGTGAGCCAGGTAGGTGAACCATGACTATGGGAGGACCATGCGTGAGCTGTGAGTCAGGTAGGAGAACCATCAACATGGGAGGACCCGGAGTGAGGTGTGAGCCAGGTAGGTGAACCAACACTACGGGAGGACCCTGTGTAAGCTGTGAGCCAGGTAGGTGAACCATCACTATGGGAGTACCTTCAGTGAGCTGTGAGCCAGGTAGGTGATCCAGTGCTTTGGGAGAACCTTGTGTGAGCTGTGAGCCTGGTAGGTGAGCCAACACTTTGGGAGGACCGTGCGTGAGCTGTGAGCCAAGTAGGAAACCAGCACTATTGGAGGACCTTGCGTGAGCTGTGAGCCAGGTAGGTGAACCAACACTTTGGGAGGACCCTGCTTGAGCTGTGAGCCAGGTAGGTGAACCATCACTTTTGGAGGACCCTGCGTGGGCTGTGAGCCAGGTAGGTGAACCAATACTATGGAAGGGCCCTGCTTGAGCTGTGTGTCTGGTAGGTGAACCATCACTATGGGAGGACCATGCGTGAGCTGTGAGTCAGGTAGGTGAAGCTACATTATGGGAGGACCCTGCGTGAGCTGTGAGCCAAATAGGTGAAACAACACTATTGGAGGACCCTGCGTGAGTTGTGAGCCAGAAAGGTGAACCATGACTATAGGAGGGCCCTGCGTGAGCTATGAGTCAGGTAGGTGAACCAACACTATGGGAGGATCCTGCACGAGCTGTGAGTCAGGTTGGTGGACCAACACGATGGGAGGACCGTGCGTGAGCTCTGTGTCAGGTAGGTTAACCAATACTATGGGTGGGCTCTGCGTTATCTGAGAGCCAGATAGGTGAATCAACACTATGGGAGGACCCTGCATGAGCTGTGAGCCAGGTTGGTGAGCGAACACTATGGGAGGACCCTGCGTGAGCTGTGAGCCAGTTAGGTGAACCATCACTATTGGAGGATCCTGCGTGAGCGGTGAGCCAGGTAGGTGAACCTACACTATTGTAGGATCCTGCGTGGGCTGTGAGCCAGGTAGGTGAACCATCACTATGGAAGGACCCTGCGAGAACTGTGATTGAGGTAGCTGAACCATCACTATGGGAGAACCCTGTGTGAGCTGTGAGTCAGGTAGGTGAACCAACACTTTGGGAGGGCCCTGAGTGAGCTGGGGTTCAGACAGGTGAATCAAAACTATGGGAGGACCCTGCGAGAACTGTGAGTCAGGTAGGTGACCCAACACTATGGGAGGACCCTGCATAAGCTGTGAGTCAGGTAGGCGAACCAACATTATGGGAAGGCACTGCGTAAGTTGTGAGTCAGGTAGGTGAACCAACACAATGGGAGGGCCCTGCGTGAGCTGTGAGATAGATAGGTGAACCAACACCCTGGGAGGACCCTGCGTGAACTGTGAGCAAGGTAGTGAACCTTCACTATGGGAGGACCCTGCGTGAACTGTGAGTCGGGAAGGTGTACCAACACTATGGGAGGACCATGCGTGAGCTGTGAGCCAGGTAGGTGAACCAACACTATGGGAGGACACTGCGTGAGTTGTGAGGCAGGTAGGTGAACCATCACTATGGGAGGACCCTGCGTGAGCTGTGAGTCATATAGGTGAACCAAAACTATGGGAGGACCCATCGTGAGCTGTGGGTCAGGTAGGTGAACCAACAATATGTGAGGACCCTGCGTGAGCTGTGAGTCAGGTAGGCGACCCAACACTATGGGAGGGCCCTGATTGAGCTGTGAGTTAGGTAGGTGAAGCAACACTATGGGAGGGCCCTGCTTGAGCTGTGAGTCAGGTATGTGAACCAACACTATGGGAGGACCCTGCCTCTGCTGTGAGTGATCTAGGTGAAACAACACTATGGGAAGACCCTGCGTTAGCTGTGAGTCAGTTAGGTGAACCAAAACTATGGGAGGGTCCTGCGTGAGCTATGAGTCAAGTAGGTGAAAGAACACTATGGGAGAGCCCTGCATGAGCTGTGTCAGGTAGGTGAACCAACACTATGGGAGGGCCTTGCGTGAGCTCTGAGCTAGGTAGGTGAACCAACACTTTGGGAGGACCCTGCGTGAGCTGTGAGGCTGGTTGGTGAGCGAACACTGTGGGAGGACCCTGCGTGAGCGGTGAGCCAGG
Source organism: Cherax quadricarinatus (assembly GCF_038502225.1). Classification (NCBI taxonomy): domain Eukaryota; kingdom Metazoa; phylum Arthropoda; class Malacostraca; order Decapoda; family Parastacidae; genus Cherax; species Cherax quadricarinatus. The sequence continues at coordinate 63,282,474 of NC_091297.1, forward strand.
TAGGTGGACCAACACTATGGGAGGATCCTGCGTGGGCTGTGAGCCAGGTAGGTGAACCAACGCTGCGGGAGGACCCTGCGTGAGCTGTGAGCCAGGTAGGTGAACCATCACTATGGGAAGACCCTGCATGAGCTGTGAGCCAGGTAGGTGAACCATCACTATGCGAGGACCCTGCGTGAGCTGTGAGCCAGTTAGGTGAACCGTAGTGGAACATTTACTAAAACTACGTTTCTCTGTTCCTGTTTTATCATGCAATGACTTGATGAAGCTAAACAAAAGCGTAAGGTTGTCTCAATAAAAAGTTATTGCGCAACTAGTCTTCACTGGGTCGCCAGTGGCTCCGCCTCACTGGGTCGCCAGTGGCTCCGCCTCACTGGGTCGCCAGTGGCTCCGCCTCACTGGGTCGCCAGTGGCTCCGCCTCACTGGGTCGCCAGTGGCTCTGCGTCACTGGCGACTCCTCATGGTATGGCGAGCCTAGCTTGTGTCCCAGTGATTTTAAACTTTCGGTACACGAGGTAGACAAGAACTCCACTCCGAACTTTTCTTCTTTGCCCGACATTTAAGTTGCTTCCGCCCATCCCCACACAGATGCCGACTTAGTGGTGGATGATTCGTCTGATAATCGAAAGGACCCGAGTTCGAATCCGGGCGATTCGTAATGTACCTAATTCATTGAATCTGCTGTCAATGATAACCTTGCACGAACTGGGTATTAGTAGACTGTTTGTAATTTATCATAAGGAAGAGGAGAGAAGTGTCCCAGCGGGAATAAGGAAAGATATTTGATTTTCTTAGGTCATCCTGATTAATGATAACTTTCAGTAGGTTAATAATCATAACAATGTTTTCACTTTTAGTCAGCACATAATTTATGGGATTAAACTCTAGCAACAACTTGACTGAATATTCCTGTAGCCTGTATGTTTTTGCAGTTTTCCTCTTTTTCGTAACTTTCTCAACAACTTTGTATCAACAGCAAACACTGACATCTTTCTAATATGTCGACACTTCCTGTCATCCCGACCTCCATCTTGAAGATACCAAGTCTCTGAAGTGTCAGTCTGAAGCTCGTCTTTGGTGTAGCATAATTTTTCGTTGTTGATCTGATGTTGATGTTGTATGCGGACGTCGACACTTTCAAGATATTACATTTGTCTCTCGTCTTTTATCTTCATAACCAAGTCTGTAGTTTATCACCTCCTCCATGTCACTTGATTATTACTCTTAAGTTTCCCACCCTACAGCTGTCTGGAAGTTTGCCCTCATAGTATTACTGATCGGTTTCTTGCGCGTTAGTGTGCACCAGCTTCTGAAATCAAAGTGACTTAGAAAATTAATTAGATGTATTTTAGTTGCTACGCGATAGAGAAATTATCTCAGTATCTCTTAAGCCCAGCATCTTTCTTCTCTATCTCAAGCTGAAGATGTGACTAACCAGTAGAAGCATTTATAAGTTATCTGTACCGAGCGACTCCGAACATCTTCCCTGGGAAGAGAGAATAAGTTCAACGTAGCACAGACCAGGGAAGATTTACATGTGCCTTAATAAACTTATATTTGTACAATATTTGGTACGGAATGTAAATTATCGAAATTTAGCTTTCCACTTAATGGTGCTCTTCGTCTTTTCGGCCGTTTTAGCTTTTTGTTGATTTGGTTACTTAACCTAACTTGAAACTCTGTAGATTTTATATATATTATTCAGAAGGTTTTTCTGGATTAGGGTTTACCGTATTTTTCCTGGACATATACCAATTTTGAAAGTTTAAAGCCAATCAGAAAAGACATTCTTTAGTCTTCGCAAAGAGATCAATATCTCAAAAAACACCAACACTTTCTTTAAGTTCGAGGTCAGACAGAATTTGCATTATCAAATTATCGTTGTTGAAGACTGAAAGCCGAGCCGACGAGGTCTTGACAAATTATCCCCAATTTCTTCAATAAAACTGGCAGACTTGAACCTACAGATCACATAATAAATACCATTTTTGTTAGAAAGATATAGCAGCTTTCAGGTCTGGAGCCGTAAACTCATTAATTTTCCTTTGGTTCTTCTTCTTTCAGCTTTTTGAAGGTGAAACATTGTCACACGTAAGGTCACACGTAAGGTCACACGTAAGGTCACACGTAAGGTCACACGTAAGGTCACACGTAAGGTCACACGTAAGGTCACACGTAAGGTCACACGTAAGGTCACACGTAAGGTCACACGTAAGGTCACACGTAAGGTCACACGTAAGGTCACACGTAAGGTCACACGTAAGGTCACACGTAAGGTCACACGTAAGGTCACACGTAAGGTCACACGTAAGGTCACACGTAAGGTCACACGTAAGGTCACACGTAAGGTCACACGTAAGGTCACACGTAAGGTCACACGTAAGGTCACACGTAAGGTCACACGTAAGGTCACACGTAAGGTCACACGTAAGGTCACACGTAAGGTCACACGTAAGGTCACACGTAAGGTCACACGTAAGGTCACACGTAAGGTCACACGTAAGGTCACACGTAAGGTCACACGTAAGGTCACACGTAAGGTCACACGTAAGGTCACACGTAAGGTCACACGTAAGGTCACACGTAAGGTCACACGTAAGGTCTCCTGGAGCTGTACGTGTCTTGTGTGTAAACAAGTCATACAACACATATTATGATGCTCCTTCCACCAGAGTCTTCACCAACTCGTCTCTGGTGATGATTCTTCTTCACCTTCCTTGTACATCTTATTTATATATTGTCAGTGTACTCTGCCCCTATATCACCGTAAGTGTACTCTGCCCCTGTATCACCGTAAGTGTACTCTGCCCCTGTATCACCGTAAGTGTACTCTGCCCCTGTATCACCGTAAGTGTACTCTGCCCCTGTATCACCGTAAGTGTACTCTGCCCCTGTATCACCGTAAGTGTACTCTGCCCCTGTATCACCGTAAGTGTACTCTGCCCCTGTATCACCGTAAGTGTACTCTGCCCCTATATCACCGTAAGTGTACTCTGCCCCTATATCACCGTAAGTGTACTCTGCCCCTATATCACCGTAAGTGTACTCTGCCCCTATATCACCGTAAGTGTACTCTGCCCCTGTATCACCGTAAGTGTACTCTGCCCCTGTATCACCGTAAGTGTACTCTGCCCCTATATCACCGTAAGTGTACTCTGCCCCTATATCACCGTAAGTGTACTCTGCCCCTGTATCACCGTAAGTGTACTCTGCCCCTGTATCACCGTAAGTGTACTCTGCCCCTGTATCACCGTAAGTGTACTCTGCCCCTGTATCACCGTAAGTGTACTCTGCCCCTGTATCACCGTAAGTGTACTCTGCCCCTGTATCACCGTAAGTGTACTCTGCCCCTATATCACCGTAAGTGTACTCTGCCCCTGTATCACCGTAAGTGTACTCTGCCCCTATATCACCGTAAGTGTACTCTGCCCCTATATCACCGTAAGTGTACTCTGCCCCTATATCACCGTAAGTGTACTCTGCCCCTATATCACCGTAAGTGTACTCTGCCCCTGTATCACCGTAAGTGTACTCTGCCCCTATATCACCGTAAGTGTACTCTGCCCCTATATCACCGTAAGTGTACTCTGCCCCTATATCACCGTAAGTGTACTCTGCCCCTGTATCACCGTAAGTGTACTCTGCCCCTGTATCACCGTAAGTGTACTCTGCCCCTATATCACCGTAAGTGTACTCTGCCCCTGTATCACCGTAAGTGTACTCTGCCCCTATATCACCGTAAGTGTACTCTGCCCCTATATCACCGTAAGTGTACTCTGCCCCTGTATCACCGTAAGTGTACTCTGCCCCTGTATCACCGTAAGTGTACTCTGCCCCTATATCACCGTAAGTGTACTCTGCCCCTGTATCACCGTAAGTGTACTCTGCCCCTGTATCACCGTAAGTGTACTCTGCCCCTGTATCACCGTAAGTGTACTCTGCCCCTATATCACCGTAAGTGTACTCTGCCCCTGTATCACCGTAAGTGTACTCTGCCCCTGTATCACCATAAGTGTACTCTGCCCCTGTATCACCGTAAGTGTACTCTGCCCCTGTATCACCGTAAGTGTACTCTGCCCCTATATCACCGTAAGTGTACTCTGCCCCTGTATCACCGTAAGTGTACTCTGCCCCTGTATCACCGTAAGTGTACTCTGCCCCTGTATCACCGTAAGTGTACTCTGCCCCTATATCACCGTAAGTGTACTCTGCCCCTGTATCACCGTAAGTGTACTCTGCCCCTGTATCACCGTAAGTGTACTCTGCCCCTATATCACCGTAAGTGTACTCTGCCCCTGTATCACCGTAAGTGTACTCTGCCCCTGTATCACCGTAAGTGTACTCTGCCCCTGTATCACCGTAAGTGTACTCTGCCCCTATATCACCGTAAGTGTACTCTGCCCCTGTATCACCGTAAGTGTACTCTGCCCCTGTATCACCGTAAGTGTACTCTGCCCCTATATCACCGTAAGTGTACTCTGCGCCTGTATCACCGTAAGTGTACTCTGCCCCTGTATCACCGTAAGTGTCTCTTCCACCACTATTCTAACTGCTACTTACATGTCTCTCGACCTCTTGTTGTTTGGTGTACGTTGTACATCACTGCCGTTATCCTCAGCTCACTGGTCATCACTGCCTCTGTTATCCTCAGCTCACTGGTCATCACTGCCTCTGTTATCTTCAGCTCACTGGCCATCACTGCCTCTGTTATCCTCAGCTCACTGGTCATCACTGCCTCTGTTATCTTCAGCTCACTGGCCATCACTGCCTCTGTTATCCTCAGTTCAATGGTCATCACTGCCTCTGTTATCCTCAGCTCACTGGTCATCACTGCCTCTGTTATCCTCAGCTCACTGACCATCACTGCCTCTGTTATCGTCAGCTCACTGGCCATCACTGCCTCTGTTATTCTCAGCTCACTGGCCATCATTGCCTCTGTTATCCTCAGCTCACTGGACATCACTGCCTCTGTTATCCTCAGCTCACTGGACATCACTGCCATTGTTATCCTCAGCTCACTGGCCATCACTGCCTCTGTTATCCTCAGCTCATTGGCCATCACTGCCTCTGTTATCTTCAGCTCACTGGCCATCACTGCCTCTGTTATCCTCAGCTCACTGGTCATCACTGCCTATGTTATCCTCAGCTCACTGGCCATCACTGCCTCTGTTATGTTCAGCTCACTGGCCATCGCTGCCTCTGTTATCTTCAGCTCACTGGCCATCACTGCCTCTGTTATCCTCAGCTCACTGGCCATCACTGCCTCTGTTATCTTCAGCTCACTGGCCATCACTGCCTCTGTTATTCTCAGCTCACTGGTCATCACTGCCTCTGTTATCCTCAGCTCACTGGTCATCACTGCCTCTGTTATCCTCAGCTCACTGGCTATCACTGCCTCTGTTATTTTCAGCTCACTGGTCATCACTGCCGTTATCCTCAGCTCACTGGACATCACTGCCGCTGTTATCCTCAGCTCACTGGTCATCACTGCCGTTATCTTTAGCTCAGTGGCCATCACTGCCTCTGCTATCTTCAGCTCACTGGCCATCACTGCCTCTGTTATCTTCAGCTCACTGGTCATCACTGCCGTTGTTATCCTCAGCTCACTGGCCATCACTGCCTCTGTTATCTTCAGCTCATTGGTCATCACTGCCGTTATCCTCAGCTCACTTGTCATCACTGCTGTTATCCTCAGCTCACTGGCCATCACTGTCTCTGTTATCTTCAGGTCACTGGCCATCACTGCCTCTGTTATCCTCAGCTCCCTGGCCATCACTGCCGTTATCTTCGGCTCATTGGCCATCACTGCCTCTGTTATCCTCAGCTCACTGGTCATCACTGCCTCTGTTATCCTCAGCTCACTGGTCAACACTGCCTCTGTTATCCTCAGCTCACTGGACATGTTGTTAGGTAAGACACATATGCAACAGTTAGGTATCTTTATTATGAAACGTTTCGCCTACACAGTAGGCTTCTTCAGTCAAGTACAGAAAAGTTGATAGAAGCAGAAGATACTTGAAGACGATGTAATCAGTCCATCACCCTTAAAGTTTTGAGGTGGTCAGTCCCTCAGTCTGGAGAAGAGCATATTGTTTCATACTATGGAACAATGCTCTTCTCCAGACTGAGGGACTGACCACCTCAAAACTTTAAGGGTGATGGACTGATTACATCGTCTTCAAGTATCTTCTGCTTCTATCAACTTTTCTGTACTTGACTGAAGAAGCCTACTGTGTAGGCGAAACGTTTCATAATAAAGATACCTAACTGTTGCATATGTGTCTTACCTAACAACCTGTCGGTATTTTATACCATTTTAATGTTCACTGGACATCACTGCCTATGTTATCTCAGCTCACTGGTCATCACTGCCTCTGTTATCCTCAGGTCACTGGTCATCACTGCCGTTATCTTCAGCTGACTGGTCATCACTGCCGTTATCCTCATGTTAGCATAGTTGCTGATCCCCTTATATGTGTTGTATAGCGTATTATAGTACCATCCATGTGCTTTATATAGAAGATCCCTATTAGGCCAGTGACTGTGTGACGTCACGGGATGCAGCGTGGGTGAGTGGCGAGCTGCCTCTTTCTCTCTCGATGGACCACCTACGAATAGGCAAGAACACGGCAGGCCTGGGCTCCCACCTCTCATCCACAGTCTGACAATATATCGTTACCATCCAACAAGTTTGTCTACCTTCAACCCTCGTTATCTCTTTAAGAACCCCCTACGACAAATTGGTGGCAATGGAGGGCCTGTAATTCTGACGATTACAGAGATTTCTGGAGATAAATTTCTACTGGGCCGGTCGCCATCTCTGACACTAGGCCTCCCGAGACCTAGCCAGCCAGCTACCCCAGACTAAGCTCTACCAGCTCTCAACATTAATCACTGGTCAGTCTCCTTGTATTAGTGTTTATCTGCTTAGTTGCATCACTCCCGAGGGGTTGACCCGAGTTTGCAAAGTAAGCCAAGCCAGCAACCAGTCTGTGGTGAGGGAGTCAGTCAGCCTAGCCTACTCCATCCAGTTTTTGCCTGCCAAGCCAGCTTTCCACACCTGCTGTGCTCATCGTGAGAAGTTATCAAACCATTCTGTGTGAAGGGTTAAGCCAAGCCAGCCAACAACTAACCCAGGTGACTAACCGAGGTGACTAACCCAGTACTCAAGCAAACCACGTGGGCACAGTCTTCTCATCACTTTGTGCTTCAAGCTTCAAGCCATTCTAAGTGCTTTTCATCCCTGTGGTGTTGTGGTAATTCGTGGATTTGCTTTTAAGCCAGCTGGCTTAGAAATATTTTTGCACCAGTGAGAGTGTCCCCAGTGAGGCTTACGCCATTCATCCCATAGGCCCACTCACCACGTGTGTCTCACCACTGCCCGGCCTCAGCCCTGCTTCAGCCCACTCACCCAACCACTACCACTGTGTTATTGTACCCTTATTACGGGTACTAGTACCATATTTTAAGGACCACATAGGGGGTCAAGAGCTAGAGTGTGTTTTGCACCACCGTTGAAAGCCTCCTGTGTGAATTCTATCGTCGATGTAAGCGCAATTCCACGATCACGTGTGCAGAGGACAGTAGCCAGCTGCAAGACGACATAAACATCCTCCACCACCATCCACGACCTTCTACCTAATTCTTCACCAAGTCGCTACAGTGATAATATTTTCATAGAGACATTTGCGAGTGTTGAGACATTTCTTTTTGTTTCCAGTGATTTTTCTTAGTGACATTCAGTGACTCTTGATTAGACTCAGTGTTTATTATATACTGTTTGCAATATTTTTTTTATCTTCTTAATTCAGTGTTAATTTCTGTGCATTATCTTATGTCTGTTGTGTTGTGCTTCTTTTTTTATACACTTGAAACAATAGTGCCATTGTTTTGTGCAAGCAAGAAAATTATTTTATCAAATTTTTCACACATCAAGTTTCATATATTGATGTGTTGTGTTCTGCATCACTGTAAGTGTTGTGTTCTGCATCACTGTAAGTGTTGTGTTCTGCATCACTGTAAGTGTTGTGTTCTGCATCACTGTAAGTGTTGTGTTCTGCATCACTGTAAGTGTTGTGTTCTGCATCACTGTAAGTGTTGTGTTCTGCATCACTGTAAGTGTTGTGTTCTGCATCACTGTAAGTGTTGTGTTCTGCATCACTGTAAGTGTTGTGTTCTGCATCACTGTAAGTGTTGTGTTCTGCATCACTGTAAGTGTTGTGTTCTGCATCACTGTAAGTGTTGTGTTCTGCATCACTGTAAGTGTTGTGTTCTGCATCACTGTAAGTGTTGTGTTCTGCATCACTGTAAGTGTTGTGTTCTGCATCACTGTAAGTGTTGTGTTCTGCATCACTGTAAGTGTTGTGTTCTGCATCACTGTAAGTGTTGTGTTCTGCATCACTGTAAGTGTTGTGTTCTGCATCACTGTAAGTGTTGTGTTCTGCATCACTGTAAGTGTTGTGTTCTGCATCACTGTAAGTGTTGTGTTCTGCATCACTGTAAGTGTTGTGTTCTGCATCACTGTAAGTGTTGTGTTCTGCATCACTGTAAGTGTTGTGTTCTGCATCACTGTAAGTGTTGTGTTCTGCATCACTGTAAGTGTTGTGTTCTGCATCACTGTAAGTGTTGTGTTCTGCATCACTGTAAGTGTTGTGTTCTGCATCACTGTAAGTGTTGTGTTCTGCATCACTGTAAGTGTTGTGTTCTGCATCACTGTAAGTGTTGTGTTCTGCATCACTGTAAGTGTTGTGTTCTGCATCACTGTAAGTGTTGTGTTCTGCATCACTGTAAGTGTTGTGTTCTGCATCACTGTAAGTGTTCAACCTTTCTTGTTCTGTGTTTTGCATCTATTATTTTTCATGTTTTATTGAACAAATTCACTCTTAGTGCAATTTTTAAGTTGTTCATTTAAAGTAAATCATTCTTTGTTTGTTCAGTAAGTGTTGCTTAAGCTGCAGTTAACAGTTAAAGTGTTCACTCAGTTCATTCCTTGCTATTTTTTCTTTTCTTGTAAACTGTATTTCTTGTGTGAGTAATTTTTTTTATTATTGCACAATGACTCATTTTACAATAATTCTTGTGCAAACATTGTGTTGTCATTAAAATTTTTCTTTCAGAAATTTTATGTAGTAGTGTGCAGTACTTTTGATTAGCAATTGTTATTTGCAATATTGCTACAGTTTATTTCAGTGCAGTTTCATATGCTCTGTTCTGTGCATAATATTTTATTCTTTGTGTGCCATTTTATTTTCTTTTAGTGAATTGTTTCCCAGTTTGTTTTAATTTTGCACAAGCTTTATTGAGTCCAGTTTAACATTTTTTGATTGATTCATCATTTTATTGTTGAATTTCCCTATTGCATTGAGAGTAAAGACAACTCACTGTGCCATTAATCCAATTTAAAGTAAAATTTGAGTAAATTAGATTTGAGTAAATTACAAGTTCTCTTGATTTTCAAAGTGTTGTGTATTCAGTTGAGTATTTTCTTGTGTGAGTTTCCTTGCTTTCTGTGTGTCCTGTCAACTTTAAATTACTTATGCAGAATAGTTAAGCATTTTCTTCCCATTTAAGCTTATTGTGTCATTGTATTTTTCTTGCCTTTATGTCCTTCAGTAAGTTCACTGAGAAGATGTCCCAGTCACTTTTGAATGTTCACTTAGTGTATCATGCCAGTCAAAGTCAATATGCATCAGTCCACAGTACCAATATTCCCTTACTGACTGAAAGACAATACCTAGCCCCTGAGCAATGTGTTTGTTCTCACAGCTTGTATCTGAGATTTGTTAAAGTGCTGCGAAATGTGAAGTTCAGATTAAGTTACTATAGATCCGTGAATTACTTATTAACGTAGCCGAGCGGTCAGGCACTAGTAATACTGTCACTCCTGTCTGGACTCCAGCCACAATATCGTGCACGCAGGATAGTGCTGAGACTACTATCCTTGCGATGGCGACTTGTTCAAGTACTCGTTCCTTCCCAGGGGACGCTTTGAGAAGAACTTTACTTGCAATGAGTTATGCCATCTCTTGCTGATGCCACAAGCCGTTGCAGAAAGACGTTTCTGTGGCTAGTGTACTCACTTGAGTGTTGTTGTTGTCCCTTGTGTTCCAGATGGTGATCCCATCCTCGTTGACAGTAATCAGTGCAATGTAAGAAGTTATTTCTCGAGTAACTTTCACATGTTGTTAACGTTTGTAAGTGAAGTTTATAGTTGATACCTCATGTCACTGTGTGTGACTCAGATTGAATATCAGCATTGTTCACCGTGTTCATTTCTTTTCCCTTTGCTTGGAGTGAGAGATAGTATATTCGTTCTCCCTTGCTCATGTTGCGTGTTATAGCATTATTTTTTTCAACCGGGGAGAGTCATCCACTCCACCGAGTTTGTTCATTCCTCCAGTAAGAAAGAGCCGATCCCTTGTGTTCTGGTGATTCGATTCCTGCTCCAGGAAGATCCTACTCTGACTGTGTAGCCACCAGCACTCATTAGTGACTTTGTAATGAGCCAAGAATTACTGTATCGAACAGTCGAGTTGAGTACTCCTAGCAGAAGAGTTAGTAATTCCACAGTCACTAGTGAATGTAGCTGTATCTTTTGTAGATACTCGTTCAGATCTCCCTCAGTCAAGGCATGTGTTAGCCATTGCAGAGGAATTCGATCCTCCCAGAGATGATAACCATTCTGCATACGTAAACCTTATGCTTGCAGAATTGGGTTTAAATGTACATAGCCTGTATAATTAGATGTCCAAGATGAAGGAAATTGTCAACTGTGTGCTTTGATATTAACTGATCAGTTTTTTAAAAAAAAAATTTTCGTGTTCACGTTCCCTCCGTATTCTGAGAATTTGGCAGTAATGATCTGATTGCACCGGATTTGCTTTGCTGTTAATTTCACTTTGTATATATACATATTTATTCTTCCTCAGAATCCGTAGAGTGCATGAATACAGACCGATTGATCAATTCCATCTATATTGTACAATTATTTGTTCTTATAAGTCATAATGCATTACAATGAAACTCGATACGTTAAAACTTATTACGTTAACATCCATTACGTTAAAACTCATTTTGTTAACATCCAGTATGATACCATCCATTAGTTCTAAGTTATATATGAATTTGTTATTGTATAGAATCAGTCAAGAGCCACCTGCCTGTTCAGCCTATAGCATAGTAGGGTATGTCGAGACGACATACGTAACATGACCGAGCTGTCAGCATAGTTGCTGATCCCCTTATATGTGTTGTATAGCGTATTATAGTACCATCCATGTGCTTTATATAGAAGATCCCTATTAGGCCTATGACTGTGTGACGTCACAGGATGCAGCGTGGGTGAGTGGCGAGCTGCCTCTTCTTCACTCGACGGACCACCTACGAACAGGCAAGAACACGGCAGGCCTGGGCTCCCACCTCTCATCCACAGTCTGACAATATATCGTTACCATCCAACAAGTGTGTCTACCTTCAACCCTCGTTATCTCCTTAAGAACCCCCTACGACACTCAGCTCACTGGCCATCACTGCCGTTATCCTCAGCTCACTGGTCATCACTGCCATTATCCTCAGCTAAATGGCCATCACTGCCTCTGTTATCTTCAGCTCACTGGCCATCACTGCCTCTGTTATCCTTAGCTCACTGGTGATCACTGCCTCTGTTATCTTCAGCTCACTGGTCATCACTGCCCTTGTTATCCTCAGCTCACTGGCCATCACTGCTTCTGTTATCCTCAGCTCACTGGTCATCACTGCCGTTATCCTTAGCTCACTGGCCATCACTGCCTCTGTTATCTTCAGCTCACTGGCCATCACTGCCTCTGATATCCTCAGCTCACTGGTCATCACTGCCTCCGTTATCTTCAGCTCACTGGTCATCACTGCCCTTGTTATCCTCAGCTCACTGGCCATTACTGCCTCTGTTATCCTCAGCTAACTGGTTATCACTGCCGTTATCTTCAGCTCAGTGGTCATCACTGCCGACATCTTCAGCTCACTGGTCATCGCTGCCGTTATCTTCAGCTCACTGGTCATCACTGCCTCTGTTATCCTCAGTTCACTGGTCATCACTGCCTCTGTTATCCTCAGTTCACTGGTCATCACTGCCCTTGTTATCCTCAGCTCACTGGCCATCACTGCCTCTGTTATCCTCAGCTAACTGGTTATCACTGCCGTTATCTTCAGCTCACTGGTCATCACTGCCGTTATCTTCAGCTCACTGGTCATCATTGCCGTTATCTTCAGCTCACTGGTCATCACTGCCGTTGCTATCTTCAGCTCACTGGTCATCACTGCTGCTATTATCCTCAGCTCACTGGTCATCACTGCCGTTGCTATCTTCAGCTCACTGGTCATCACTGCTGCTGTTATCCTCAGCTCACTAGCCATCACTGCCTCTGTTATCCTCAGCTCACTGGTCATCACTGCCTCTGTTATCCTCAGCTCACTGGTCATCAGTGCCTCTGTTATCCTCAGCTCACTGGTCATCACTGCCTCTATTATCCTCAGCTCACTGGTCATCACTGCCTCTGTTATCCTCAGCTCACTGGTCATCACTGCCGTTATCTTCAGCTCAGTGGTCATCACTGCCTCTGTTATCCTCAGCTCGCTGGTCATCACTGTCTTTGTTATCTTCAGCTCACTGGTCATCACTGCCTCTGTTATCCTCAGCTCACTGGTCATCACTGCCTCTGTTATCCTCAGCTCACTGGTCATCACTGCCTCTGTTATCCTCAGCTCACTGGTCATCACTGCCTCTGTTATCCTCAGCTCACTGGTCATCACTGCCCCTGTTATCCTCAGCTCACTGGTCATCACTGCCGTTATCTTCAGCTCACTAGTCATCACTGCCGTTATCCTCAGCTCACTGGCCGTCACTGCCTCTGTTATCCTCAGCTCACTGGTCATCAGTGCCTCTCTTATCTTCAACTCACTGGCCATCACTGCCTCTGTTATCCTCAGCTCGCTGGTCATCACTGCCTCTGTTATCTTTAACTCACTGGCCATCACTGCCTCTGTTATCCTCAGCTCACTGGTCATCACTGCCGTTGTTATCCTCAGCTCACTGGCCATCACTGCCTCTGTTATGTTCAGCTCACTGGCCATCACTGCCTCTGTTGTCCTCAGCTCAGTGGTCATCACTGCCGTTATCTTCAGCTCAGTGGTCATCACTGCCGTTGTTATCTTCAACTCACTGGTCATCACTGCCGTTATCTTCAGCTCACTGGTCATCACTGCCTCTGTTATCCTCAGCTCACTGGCCATCACTGCCTCTGTTATCCTCAGTTCACTGTTCATCACTGCCGTTGTTATCTTCAGCTCACTGGTCATTGCTGCCTCTGTTATCTTCAGCTCACTGGTCATCACTGCCGTTATTTTCAGTTCATTGGTCATCACTGCCTCTGTTATCCTTAGCTCACTGGTCATCACTGCCGTTGTTATCCTCAGCTCACTGGTCATCACTGCCGTTATTTTCAGTTCATTGGTCATCACTGCCTCTGTTATCCTTAGCTCACTGGTCATCACTGCCGTTGTTATCCTTAGCTCACTGGTCATCACTGCCGTTGTTATCTTCAGCTCAGTGCTCATCACTGCCGTTATCTTCAGCTCACTGGTCATCACAGCCTCTGTTATCTTCAGCTCACTGGTCATCACTGCCGTTATCTTCAGCTCACTGGTCATCACAGCCTCTGTTATCTTCAGCTCAGTGCTCATCACTACCGTTATCTTCAGCTCACTGGTCATCACTGCCTCTGTTATCTTCAGCTCTCTGGTCATCACTGCTGTTAACCTCAGCTCATTTGTCATCACTGCCTCTGTTATCCTCAACTCAATGATCATCACTGCCGTTATCTTCAGCTCACTGCTCATCACTGCCTCTGTTATCCTCAACTCAATGGTCATCACTGCCGTTATCTTCAGCTCACTGGTCATCAGTGCCTCTGTTATCCTCAGCTCACTGGTCATCACTGCCTCTGTTATCTTCAGCTTACTGGTCATCACTGCCGATATCTTCAGCTCACTGGTCATCACTGCCGTTATCATCCTCGGCTCAGTGGTCATCACTGCCGTTGTTATCTTCAGCTCACTGGTCATCACTGCCTCTGTTATCTTCAGCTCACTGGTCATCACTGCCGTTATGTTCAGCTCACTGGTCATCACTGCCGTTATCTTCAGCTCACTGGTCATCACTGCCTCTGTTATCTTCAGCTCACTGGTCATCACTGCTGTTATCCTCAACTCACTGGTCATCACTGCCGTTATCTTCAGCTCACTGGTCATCACTGCCTGTGCTATCCTCAGCTCACTGATGATGACTGCCGTGATCTTCAGCTCACTGGTCATCATTGCCTCTGTTATCCTCAGCTCACTGGTCATCACTGCCGTTATCTTCAGTTCACTGGTCATCACTGCCTCTGTTATCTTCAGCTCACTGGTCATCACTGCCGTTATGCTCAGCTCACTGTTCATCGCTGCCGTTATCTTCAGCTCACTGTTCATCACTGCTTCTGTTATCTTCAGCTCACTGATCATCACTGCCGTTATGCTCAGCTCACTGGTCATCACTGCCGTTATCTTCAGCTCACTGGCCATCACTGCCTCTGTTATCCTCAACTCAATGGTCATCACTGCCGTTATCTTCAGCTCACTGGTCATCAGTGCCTCTGTTATCCTCAGCTCACTGGTCATCACTGCCTCTGTTATCTTCAGCTCACTGGTCATCACTGCCGTTATCTTCAGCTCACTGGTCATCACTGCCGTTGTTATCTTCAGCTCACTGGTCATCACTGCCGTTATCTTCAGCTCACTGGTCATCACTGCCGTTATCTTCAGTTCACTGGTCATCACTGCCGTTATCCTCAGATCACTGGTCATCACTGCCGTTGTTATCTTCAGCTCACTGGTCATCACTGCCGTTATCTTCAGTTCACTGGTCATCACTGCCGTTATCTTCAGTTCACTGGTCATCACTGCCGTTATCTTCAGTTCACTGGTCATCACTGCCGTTGTTATCTTCAGTTCACTGGTCATCACTGCCGTTATCTTCAGTTCGCTGGCCATCACTGTCGTTATCTTCAGTTCACTGGTCATCACTGCCGTTGTTATCTTCAGTTCACTGGTCATCACTGCCGTTATCTTCAGTTCACTGGCCATCACTGTCGTTATCTTTAGCTCACTGGTCATCACTGCCGTTGTTATCTTCAGCTCACTGGTCATCACTGCCGTTATCTTCAGTTCACTGGTCATCACTGTCGTTATCTTCAGCTCACTGGTCATCACTGCCGTTATCATCTTCAGTTCACTGGTCATCACTGGTCATCACTGGTCATCGCTGGTCATCACTGGTCATCACTGGTCATCACTGCTGTGCCGCTTATGAACGTTCTATTTTCTAGGTTCTTCAGGTTCCTTGCCCTTCATGTGAAGTTTCTTGATGCTGGTGAAGGGCTCTTAATCCGAGGAATTGGATTGCCCTCACCTAGAATCGACCCGTAGTGCTTTCCAGGAGCCTTATAACCCCTTACGGGTTTAGCGCTTCCCCTGAATACAGTTAATAATAACAATAATCACAAGCGGATATCCTTCATCTCTCACTTGTCCTGTTTCTTTAGTAAGTTTTCTGTACACTTCATACATAAGCTAAATATTTTTGACAATGGACTTGAAGAGACACAGGTGTTGTGCACACGTATGTAACTCTCTATGTAAGTTTAGGAAGAACTCTCATACCTCTAAGAACGTTTTTATGGGATTAAGAACAACCATGAAACCTCCAAGAATGTTACATTGGTTTACCAAGAACCATAATACCTCTAATCTTCAAAAAAATAATTCATAAACGAGTTTTCTCTTCCTTACTTTCTCATAACATACTTGACACCTGCCAATATGGGTTTAGACCAAAAAAAAAAAAAAAAAAAGGTACGAGTGATGCGATTAAACAGATGTTCGAACTGCTGTATGCAGTGCCTGAAAAAAAAAAAAAAAATTCTGGGGTTCTTCATAGACCTGTGGAAAACATTAGATAGAGTGTACCATAATATCTTACACCTTAAACTAGAACATTACGGGACCAGAGCACATACCCTTGAATATCTAAAATCTTATCTTAACTATACATACCAGTATGTTTACACAAACAGTGTAACCTTGTCTACTCAGCCTGTAGCCGCTGGAGTGCCACAATTCAGTGTTCTTGGCCCTCTGTTCTTTCTCATTTACATCTATGACCTCCCCAACGCATCTCATCTCCTTAAATCATTTCTATTCGTAGCTGACACTACTTATATTTTCTCCACTCAAACTTGAATATGTTTAGTGACACTGTTAACGACAAGCTACTAAAAATATCTACGTGGATGGCGACCAACAAACTCACTCTCAGTATAGGCAAAGTCTACTACTTACTGTTCGGAAACAGAGCCTTAAATATCCAACTTAATTTATTAATCAATGGTTCCCACATTACAAGACACAATGTGGGCAAATTTTTAAGTCTGCAACCTTAATTTCAGACCCACATTCAACACATAGCCAAGAACGTATCCTAAACAGCAGGCATCCTTTCCAAAATACGGTATTATGTACCCCAAACGACGCTACTTACACTATACCACTCTCTAATCAACCCTTACCTCACCTACGGTATTTGTGCTTAGGGATCTACTACGACCAGTCACCTTAGAGTATTAATAACCCAACAAATATCTGCTGTGGGGATGATCACTAATTTCTGAGCCTGACACACTCCACCACTCTTCAATAGTTTGAACTTACTTAATATACAATATATGCACTCATATTGCTGTGCCTACTATATATATAGAACATTAAACTCCAATATAAACCCTCCTCTCAAACTTCTCCTTGATAGCTACAAAAGAGCACACAGGCACAAAACTTTCTTTGACATCCTTCCTGTCCTTCTCAGCCTATGCAAAAATTCAATACACATAAAGAGCCAAAAGATCTGGAATTCATTGCCCAAACCAGCGACAAGTCCCCTGCCTGCCAATCAATTTTGGGCTATAACTAGAAATCAAATCTCCCAAACTTACTGTGTTTTATCTTAGTGTACTGATGGCGCCCCTACTTTTCACTGAGGGTATATTACATCATTCACCCAATATTTTGCTTTCTGTATGCAGAGTTGGGACCAGTCCTTGTATTTTCCAGATGTAGATTGTGTTGTATCTCTCTCGCCTGCGCTCCAGTGAGTACAGGTCAAGTGATTACAAGCGTTCCAAGTAATTAAGGTGTTTCAAAGAACTTATATGTGCAGCAAAGGTTCTCTGTACATTCTCTAGAACTGCTATTTCACCTGCATTGAATTGAGATGTTAGTGTACAGCAGTATTCCAGCCTAGAGAGAACAAAATGGATCATCACTGGCTTGGTATCTCTTGTTTTGAAGGTTCTCATAATGTGTCCTATCATTTTCCTCGCAGATGTGATAATGACACTGTTGTGGTGAGATCCTCTGACATTAACACTACTATGTCCTTCACATTACTTGTATTTCCTCCAGTTTTCCATAACAAAGTATATATGATAAACAAATAAATTTCTCAGTTGGAATTTTTAATACCTGGAGTTTACCTGGAGAGAGTTCCGGGGATCAACGCCCCCGCGGCCCGGTCTGTGACTAGGCCTCATAGTGGATCAGAGCCTGATCAACCAGGCTGTTACTGCTGGCTGCACGCAATCCAACGTACGAGCCACAGCCCGGCTGGTCAGGAACCGACTTTAGGTGCTTGTCCAGTGCCAGCTTGAAGACTGCCAGGGGTCTGTTGGTAATCCCCCTTATGTATGCTGGGAGGCAGTTGAACAGTCTCGGGCCCCTGACACTTATTGTATGGTCTCTTAACGTGCTAGTGACACCCCTGCTTTTCATTGGGGGGATGTTGCATCGTCTGCCAAGTCTTTTGCTTTCGTAGTGAGTGATTTTCGTGTGCAAGTTCGGTACTAGTCCCTCTAGGATTTTCCAGGTGTATATAATCATGTATCTCTCTGGCCTGCGTTCCAGGGAATACAGGTTCAGGAACCTCAAGCGCTCCCAGTAATTGAGGTGTTTTATCTCCGTTATGCGCGCCGTGAAGGTTCCCTGTACATTTTCTAGGTCAGGAATTTCACCTGCCTTGAAAGATGCTGTTAGTGTGCAGCAATATTCCAGCCTAGATAGAACAAGTGACCTGAAGAGTGTCAACATGGGCTTGGCATCCCTAGTTTTGAAGGTTCTCATTATCCATCCTGTCATTTTTCTAGCAGATGCGATTGATACAATGTTATGGTCCTTGAAGGTGAGATCCTCCTACATAATCACTCCCACGTCTTTGACGTTGGTGTTTCGCTCTATTTTGTGGCCAGAATTTGTTTTGTACTCTGATGAAGATTTAATTTCCTCGTGTTTACCATATCTGAGTAATTGAAATATCTCATCGTTGAACTTCACATTGTTTTCTGCAGCCCACTGAAAGAGTTGGTTGATGTCCGCCTGGAGCCTTGCAGTGTCTGTAATGGAAGACACTGTCATGCAGATTCGGGTGTCATATGCGAAGGAAGACACGGTGCTGTGGCTGACATCCTTGTCTATGTCAGATATGAGGATGAGGAACAAGATGGGAGCGAGTACTGTGCCTTGTGGAACAGAGCTTTTCACCGTAGCTGCCTCGGACTTTACTCTGTTGACTACTACTCTCTGTGTTCTGTTAGTGAGGAAATTATAGATCCATTGACCGACTTTTCCTGTTATTCCTTTAGCACGCATTTTGTGCGCTATTACTGCATTCTTTTTGTCTTCTAGTGCATCTAGGACCTTGTCGTAGTGATCCAATAGTTGAGACAGACAGGAGCGACCTGTTCTAAACCCATGTTGCCCTGGGTTGTGTAATTGATGGGTTTCTAGGTGGGTGGTGATCTTGCTTCTTAGGACCCTTTCAAAGATTTTTATGATATGGGATGTTAGTGCTATAGGTCTGTAGTTCTTTGCTGTTGCTTTACTGCCCCCTTTGTGGAGTGGGGATATGTCTGTTGTTTTTAGTAACTGTGGGACGACCCCCGTGTCCATGCTCCCTCTCCATAGGATGGTAAAAGCTCGTGATAGGGGCTTCTTGCAGTTCTTGATGAACACGGAGTTCCACGAGTCTGGCCCTGGGGTAGAGTGCATGGGCATGTCATTTAGCGTCTGTTCGAAGTCATTTGGCGTCAGGATAACATCAGATAGGCTTGTGTTAACCAAATTCTGTGGCTCTCTCATAAAAAATTCATTTTGATCTTCGACTCTCAGTCTGGTTAGCGGCTTGCTAAAAACTGAGTCATATTGGGACTTGAGTAGCTTGCTCATTTCCTTGCTGTCATCTGTGTAGGACCCATCTTGTTTAAGTAGGGGCCAAATACTGGACGTTGTTCTCGACTTTGATTTGGCATAGGAGAAGAAATACTTTGGGTTTCTTTCGATTTCATTTATGGCTTTTAGTTCTTCCCGCGATTCCTGACTCCTATAAGATTCCTTTAGCTTAAGTTCGATGCTTGCTATTTCTCTGACCAGTGTCTCCCTACGCCTTTCAGATATATTGACCTCTTTTAGCCGCTCTGTTATTCTTTTCCGTCGCCTGTAAAGGGAGCGCCTGTCTCTTTCTATTTTACATCTACTCCTCCTTTTTCTTAGAGGAATAAGCCTTGTGCATACATCGAGTGCCACCGAGTTAATCTGTTCTAGGCATGAGTTGGGGTCTGTGTTGCTTAGTATATCTTCCCAGCTTATATCGGTTAGGACTTGGTTTACTTGGTCCCACTTTATGTTTTTGTTATTGAAGTTGAATTTGGTGAATGCTCCCTCGTGACTAATCTCATTATGTCGGTCTGGGGCTCCGCGCATACATGTCTGAACCTCAATTATGTTGTGATCTGAGTATATTGTTTTTGATATGGTGACATTTCGTATCAGATCATGATTGTTAGTGAAGATGAGGTCTAGTGTATTCTCCAGTCTAGTAGGCTCTATTATTTGCTGGTTTAAATTGAATTTTGTGCAGAGATTTAAAAGCTCGTGTGAGTGTGAGTTTTCATCAGAGCTGCCTCCTGGTGTTATTACTGCAACAATATTATTTGCTATATTCCTCCATTTTAGGTGCCTTAAGTTGAAATCCCCCAGGAGCAAGATGTTGGGTGCAGGAGCTGGAAGATTTTCCAGACAGTGATCAATTTTTAACAGCTGTTCCTGGAATTGCTGGGATGTTGCATCCGGAGGCTTGTAGACTACCACAATGACTAGGTTTTGGTTCTCGATCTTTACTGCTAAAACTTCCACTACATCATTTGAGGCATTAAGCAGTTCTGTGCACACAAGTGACTCTGCAATGTACTGGCCAACCCCCCCCTTTTGCCTGTTCACTCTGTAACATCTGTATAGGTTGTAACCTGGGATCCATATTTCGTTGTCCAAGTGATCCTTTATGTGGGTCTCAGTGAAAGCCGCGAACATTGCCTTTGCCTCTGCAAGCAGTCCACGGATGAAAGGTATTTTGTTGTTTGTTGCTGGCTTTAGACCCTGTATATTTGCAAAGAAGAATGTCATCGGACTGGTGGTATTGTTGGTACTGGAGGGGATTTTTTTTCCGGCATTAGTATCTGTATCTGTTGGTTTGGAGTGGAGGCCATCGACTGTGGTTCCACTCCAGAAATGACTGGATTTGGTGTACAATTTCTGCCATTTCCTGTCAGTTTTTTTTTCTTCCTGGCACTAAAAAACCTCTCCCTCTTGAGTGGCTGTGGCTACCCAGGTTTTCCCATGGCCTGGATGTTTTGTATCTTTTTGTCCCGTTTAGATGGTGTGCCTGGCAATTTAAGTTATAGCACAGTCTTTCCTGTACTGAAGAGGTACACAGTTCAGGGTGAAAAAGCCTACAGGAAGGGAGTTTGCATTTTCCTGTTGTCATATGGGCACGGCATTTTCTAGGGTGGTCATAGTTGCACGTCCCATCTGTTTTTCCAGATTTCCCATGCCAGCAAGTTTAAGAACCATGACATATCCAAGAATGTTATGTAAGTTTAAGAAGAATCATGATGCCTCCAAGAATGTTATGTAGGTTTAAGAAGAACCATGACACCTCCAAGAATGTTATGTAGGTTTGAGAAGAATGTGACTTAATTTGACTGTGTTCCTTGGAGTTCCGACCTCTAATAAAGTCATCAGCAGGTGGTCACACTTGCTGGTGACTCCACCTGTGTTTGTGTACATCACGTTGATTCTTCTCTCCCTCACTGTCTGCTGCACCTTTTGTTCCTTTATTATTGCTGTGTTGTGGAGGGTACTGGGTAAGAAGCTTACGGAGGGCAGGGGTGGAGGGGTGCAGGATTTAGAAGTGTTTAGCGGTTGTCAAGCTGGGCTGGAGGGTGTGGGAGTGGTAAGCTGGGGTGGAGGGTGTGGGAGTGGTAAGCTGGGGTGGAAGGTTTGGGAGTGGTAAGCTGGGGTGGAGGGTGTGGGAGTGGTAAGCTGGGGTGGAGGGTGTTGGAGTAGTAAACAGGGGTGGAGGGTGTGGGAGTGGTAAGCTGGGGTGGAGGGTGTGGGAGTGGTAAGCTGGGGTGGAGGGTGTGGGAGTGGTAAGCTGGGGTGGAGGGTGTGGGAGTGGTAAGCTGGGGTGGAGGGTGTGGGAGTGGTAAGCTGGGGTGGAAGGTTTGGGAGTGGTAAGCTGGGGTGGAGGGTGTGGGAGTGGTAAGCTGGGGTGGAGGGTGTTGGAGTAGTAAACAGGGGTGGAGGGTGTGGGAGTGGTAAGCTGGGGTGGAGGGTGTGGGAGCGGTAAGCTGGGGTGGAGGGTGTGGGAGTGGTAAGCTGGGGTGGAGGGTGTGGGAGTGGTAAGCTGGGGTGGAGGGTGTAGGAATGGTAAGCTGGGGTGGAGGATGTGGGATTGGTAAGCTGAGGTGGAGGGTGTGGGAATGGTAAGCTGGGGTGGAGGGTGAGGGAGTGGTAAGCTGGGGTGGAGGGTGTTGGAGTAGTAAACAGGGGTGGAGGGTGTGGGTGTGGTAAGCTGGGGTGGAGGGTGTGGGAGTGGTAAGCTGGGGTGGAGGGTGTGGGAGTGGTAAGCTGGGGTGGAGGGTGTGGGAATGGTAAGCTGGGGTGGAGGATGTGGGATTGGTAAGCTGAGGTGGAGGGTGTGGGAAAGTTAAGCTGGGGTGGAGGGTGTGGGAATGGTAAGCTGACGTGGAGGGTGTGTGAGTGGTAAGCTGCGGTGGAGGGCGTGGGAGAGGCAAGCTGGGGTGGAGGGTGTGGGAGTGGTAAACTGTGGTGGAGGGTGTGGGAGTGGTAGGCTGGGGTGGAGGGTGTGGGAGTGATAGGCTGGGGTGGAGGGTGTGGGAGTGGTAAGCTGGGGTGGAGGGTGTGGGAGTGGTAGGCTGGGGTGGAGGGTGTGGGAGTGGTAGGCTGGGGCGGAGGGTGTGGGAGTGGTAGGCTGGGGTGGAGGGTGTGGGAGTGGTAAGCTGGGGTGGAGGGTGTGGGAGTGGTAAGCTGGGGTGAAGGGTGTGGGAGTGGTAGGCTGGGGTGGAGGGTGTGGGAGTGGTAAGCTGGGGTGGAGGGTGTGGGAGTGGTAGGCTGAGGTGGAGGGTGTGGGAGTGGTAAGCTGGGGTGGCGGGTGTGGGAGGGTTAGGCTGGGGTGGAGGGTGTGGGAGTGGTAGGCTGGGGTGGAGGGTGTGGGATTGGTAAGCTGGGGTGGAGGGTGTGAGACTGGTAAGCTGGGGTGGAGGGTGTGGGAGTGGTAAGTTGGGGTGGAGGGTGTGGGAGTGGTAGGCTGGGGTGGAGGGTGTGGGAGTGGTAAGCTGGGGTGGAGTGTGTGGGAGTGGTAGGCTGGGGTGGAGGGTGTGGGAGTGGTAAGCTGGGGTGGAGTGTGTGAGAGTGGTAAGCTGGGGTGGAGGGTGTGGGAGTGGTAAGCTGGGGTGGAGGGTGTGGGAGTGGTAAGCTGGGGTGAGGGTGTGAGAGTGGTAAGCTGGGGTGGAGGGAGTGGGAGTGGTAAGCTGGGGTGGAGGGTGTGGGTGTGGTAAGCTGGGGTGGAGGGTGTGAAAGTGGTAAGCTGGGGTGGAGGGTGTGGGAGTGGTAAGCTGGGGTGGAGGGTGTGGGAGTGGTAGGCTGGGGTGGAGGGTGTGGGAGTGGTAAGCTGGGGTGGAGGGTGTGGGAGTGGTACGCTGGGGTGGAGGGTGTGGGAGTGGTAAGCTGGGGTGGAGGGTGTGAGAGTGGTAAGCTGGGGTGGAGGGTGTGGGAGTGGTAGGCTGGGGTGGAGGGTGTGTGAGTGGTAAGCTGGGGTGGAGGGTGTGGGAGTGGTAAGCTGGGGTGGAGGGTGTGGGAGTGGTAGGCTGGGGTGGAGGGTATGGGACTGGTAGGCTGGGGTGGAGGGTGTGGGAGTGGTAAGCTGGGGTGGAGGGTGTGGGAGTGGTAGGCTGGGGTGGAGGGTGTGGGAGTGGTAAGCTGGGGTGGAGGGTGTGGGAGTGGTAAGCTGGGGTGGAGGGTGTGGGAGTGGTAAGCTGGGGTGGAGCATGTGGGAGTGGTAGCCTGGGGTGGAGGGTGTGGGAGTGGTAGGCTGGGGTGGAGGGCGTGGGAGTGGTAAGCTGGGGTGGAGTGTGTGGGAGTGGTAGGCTGGGTTGGAGGGTGTGGGAGTGGTAGGCTGGGGTGGAGGGTGTGTGAGTGGTAAGCTGGGGTGGAGGGTGTGGGAGTGGTAAGCTGGGGTGGAGGGTGTGGGAGTGGTAGGCTGGGGTGGAGGGTATGGGACTGGTAGGCTGGGGTGGAGGGTGTGGGAGTGGTAAGCTGGGGTGGAGGGTGTGGGAGTGGTAGGCTGGGGTGGAGGGTGTGGGAGTGGTAAGCTGGGGTGGAGGGTGTGGGAGTGGTAAGCTGGGGTGGAGCATGTGGGAGTGGTAGCCTGGGGTGGAGGGTGTGGGAGTGGTAGGCTGGGGTGGAGGGCGTGGGAGTGGTAAGCTGGGGTGGAGTGTGTGGGAGTGGTAGGCTGGGTTGGAGGGTGTGGGAGTGGTAAGCTGGGGTGGAGGGTGTGGGAGTGGTAAGCTGGGGTGGAGGGTGTGGGAGTGGTAGGCTGGGTTGGAGGGTGTGGGAGTGGTAAGCTGGGGTGGAGTGTGTGGGAGTGGTAGGCTGGGGTGGAGGGTGTGGGAGTGGTAAGCTGGGGTGGAGGGTGTGGGAGTGGTAAGCTGGGGTGGGGGGTGTGGGAGTGGTAAGCTGGGGTGGAGGGTGTGGGAGTGGTAAGCTGGGGTGGGGGGTGTGGGAGTGGTAAGCTGGGGTGGGGGGTGTGGGAGTGGTAAGCTGGGGTGGAGGGTATGGGACTGGTAGGCTGGGGTGGAGGGTGTGGGAGTGGTAAGCTGGGGTGGAGGGTGTGGGAGTGGTAAGCTGGGGTGGGGGGTGTGGGAGTGGTAAGCTGGGGTGGGGGGTGTGGGAGTGGTAAGCTGGGGTGGAGGGTGTGGGAGTGGTAAGCTGGGGTGGGGGGTGTGGGAGTGGTAAGCTGGGGTGGAGGGTGTGGGAGTGGTAAGCTGGGGTGGAGGGTGTGGGAGTGGTAAGCTGGGGTGGGGGGTGTGGGAGTGGTAGGCTGGGGTGGAGGGTGTGGGAGTGGTAAGCTGGGGTGGAGGGTGTGGGAGTGGTAAGCTGGGGTGGGGGGTGTGGGAGTGGTAAGCTGGGGTGGGGGGTGTGGGAGTGGTAAGCTGGGGTGGGGGGTGTGGGAGTGGTAAGCTGGGGAGGAGGGTGTGGGAGTGGTAAGCTGGGGTGGGGGGTGTGGGAGTGGTAAGCTGGGGTGGGGGGTGTGGGAGTGGTAAGCTGGGGTGGAGGATTGTTGTTGACGAGAGAGAATTTCTGAGAGAGGAAGGGATATAAAAGTTGAATGTGGAAAGTGATGAAAGGAGGAGGAGGAGTTTGGTGGAGAGCATTTAGAGTTGTGGAGTAGAAAAATAAGAGACAGGATGAGGAAGAAGAAGAAGAAGATGAGATGTGAAGGTGGTGGAGACGAGTACGTGGAGGTTAAATGAAGATGTCACAGGAGAAGGAAGGAAGATTGAAAATTGAAAACTAATTAGGTTAGGGAGCAGTTAATTGAGCTGAGATGTTGGAGAACTGTGTAATATTTGAGGGAAGGTGGAGAAGGAGGGGCAGGGCGGGGGTAGAGTCGTCCGTACCTTATTAATGACCGAGTGCCCACCGCAGACGTTTTTTCTTGATAGCGACAGTCAATAATTGTTTCAATAGCAGCTTTCTTGCAGTTCTGCCAACTGCAAGAAGCCTTTGTCCAACAGTTGAAGAACCAACATTTACTGCAGCTGAAGCCAAATCTCTCTGTAGATCTTTGCTGGTTTTCTCGGGATCCTTCACACTATTTCTAATGATAACGTTGTCATCGTGATGTGTTGTTGTCTTGCGTTTTCTTTCACATCTTCCTCGACGCGGCTCTCCACAATCACAAGTGTCATCAGCTTTCTTTAGAATCCGACCAGCAGTTGATTTTGCTAGGCTCAAATTTTCTGTGATACGTCTTATACTCTAATTAGCATGGTTTTCAAGAGTTACAATACTTGTACGTTCCCTAGGTGTAACATCAATTGTGAATTTCAGCATTAATCATGAATTGGGGAAGAGAATTTGGCAAAGCCACATTCACTCATGGAACACACTTCAGGAATAGCTTTACAAAACAACAGTTGATGTAGCACTGACGAGAGTCGCTGGGTAACACCACAGCTGGATGATTGTCATAAGTCGGTAGCAAACTCTTCTGATAGGAAAAGAACTCAAACTATATTAATTATTAAAAAAGCCAAAAACTAAGACATATGAGATAATGATAAAATTAACTCCTGTTCCAATTAATTTGCATACACAAATTTATGCTTTCCTTATTCGGCGAGAGCATTGTTTATTTAAGCCGAAATCACAAGTTTTACTTATTTGGCAGGACATTATATATATATATATATATATATATATATATATATATATATATATATATATATATATATATATATATATATATATATATATATATATATATATATATATATATATATATATATATATATATATATAATATATATATATATATGTATATATATATATATACATATGTAGGTAGTAGGTTGGTAGACAGCAACCACCCAGGGAAGTACTACCGTCCTGCCAGATGACTGTGAAACAAAAACCTGTAACTGTTTTGCATGATGGTAGGATTGCTGGTTTCTTTTTCTGTCTCATAAACACGCTAAGATAACAGGGATATCTTGCTACTCCTACTTACACTTTGGTCACACTTCACAGACACGCACATGCATATATATATATACATACATCTAGGTTTTTCTCCTTTTTCTAAATAGCTCTTGTTCTTTTTTATTTCTTCTATTGTCCATGGGGAAGTGGAAAAGAATCTTTCCTCCGTAAGCCATGCGTGTCGTATGAGGCGACTAAAATGCCGGGAGCAATGGGCTAGTAACCCCTTCTCCTGTATACAATTACTAAAAAAGAGAAGAAGAAAAACTTTATAAAACTGGGTTGCTTAAATGTGCGTGGATGTAGTGCGGATGACAAGAAACAGATGATTGCTGATGTTATGAATGAAAAGAATTTGGATGTCCTGGCCCTAAGCGAAACAAAGCTGAAGGGGGTAGGAGAGTTTCAGTGGGGGGAAATAAATGGGATTAAATCTGGAGTATCTGAGAGAGTTAGAGCAAAGGAAGGGGTAGCAGTAATGTTAAATGATCAGTTATGGAAGGAGAAAAGAGAATATGAATGTGTAAATTCAAGAATTATGTGGATTAAAGTAAAGGTTGGATGCGAGAAGTGGGTCATAATAAGCGTGTATGCACCTGGAGAAGAGAGGAATGCAGAGGAGAGAGAGAGATTTTGGGAGATGTTAAGTGAATGTATAGGAGCCTTTGAACCAAGTGAGAGAGTAATTGTGGTAGGGGACTTGAATGCTAAAGTAGGAGAAACTTTTAGAGAGGGTGTGGTAGGTAAGTTTGGGGTGCCAGGTGTAAATGATAATGGGAGCCCTTTGATTGAACTTTGTATAGAAAGGGGTTTAGTTATAGGTAATACATATTTTAAGAAAAAGAGGATAAATAAGTATACACGATATGATGTAGGGCGAAATGACAGTAGTTTGTTGGATTATGTATTGGTAGATAAAAGACTGTTGAGTAGACTTCAGGATGTACATGTTTATAGAGGGGCCACAGATATATCAGATCACTTTCTAGTTGTAGCTACACTGAGAGTAAAAGGTAGATGGGATACAAGGAGAATAGAAGCATCAGGGAAGAGAGAGGTGAAGGTTTATAAACTAAAAGAGGCGGCAGTTAGGGTAAGATATAAACAGCTATTGGAGGATAGATGGGCTAATGAGAGCATAGGCAATGGGGTCGAAGAGGTATGGGGTAGGTTTAAAAATGTAGTGTTAGAGTGTTCAGCAGAAGTTTGTGGTTACAGGAAAGTGGGTGCAGGAGGGAAGAGGAGCGATTGGTGGAATGATGATGTAAAGAGAGTAGTAAGGGAGAAAAAGTTAGCATATGAGAAGTTTTTACAAAGTAGAAGTGATGCAAGGAGGGAAGAGTATATGGAGAAAAAGAGAGAAGTTAAGAGAGTGGTGAAGCAATGTAAAAAGAGAGCAAATGAGAGAGTGGGTGAGATGTTATCAACAAATTTTGTTGAAAATAAGAAAAAGTTTTGGAGTGAGATTAACAAGTTAAGAAAGCCTAGAGAACAAATGGATTTGTCAGTTAAAAATAGGAGAGGAGAGTTATTAAATGGAGAGTTAGAGGTATTGGGAAGATGGAAGGAATATTTTGAGGAATTGTTAAATGTTGATGAAGATAGGGAAGCTGTGATTTCGTGTATAGGGCAAGGAGGAATAGCATCTTGTAGGAGTGAGGAAGAGCCAGTTGTGAGTGTGGGGGAAGTTCGTGAGGCAGTAGGTAAAATGAAAGGGGGTAAGGCAGCCGGGATTGATGGGATAAAGATAGAAATGTTAAAAGCAGGTGGGGATATAGTTTTGGAGTGGTTGGTGCAATTATTTAATAAATGTATGGAAGAGGGTAAGGTACCTAGGGATTGGCAGAGAGCATGCATAGTTCCTTTGTATAAAGGCAAAGGGGATAAAAGAGAGTGCAAAAATTATAGGGGGATAAGTCTGTTGAGTGTACCTGGTAAAGTGTATGGTAGAGTTATAATTGAAAGAATTAAGAGTAAGACGGAGAATAGGATAGCAGATGAACAAGGAGGCTTTAGGAAAGGTAGGGGGTGTGTGGACCAGGTGTTTACAGTGAAACATATAAGTGAACAGTATTTAGATAAGGCTAAAGAGGTCTTTGTGGCATTTATGGATTTGGAAAAGGCGTATGACAGGGTGGATAGGGGGGCAATGTGGCAGATGTTGCAAGTGTATGGTGTAGGAGGTAGGTTACTGAAAGCAGTGAAGAGTTTTTACGAGGATAGTGAGGCTCAAGTTAGAGTATGTAGGAAAGAAGGAAATTTTTTCCCAGTAAAAGTAGGCCTTAGACAAGGATGTGTGATGTCACCGTGGTTGTTTAATATATTTATAGATGGGGTTGTAAGAGAAGTAAATGCGAGGGTCTTGGCAAGAGGCGTGGAGTTAAAAGATAAAGAATCACACACAAAGTGGGAGTTGTCACAGCTGCTCTTTGCTGATGACACTGTGCTCTTGGGAGATTCTGAAGAGAAGTTGCAGAGATTGGTGGATGAATTTGGTAGGGTGTGCAAAAGAAGAAAATTAAAGGTGAATACAGGAAAGAGTAAGGTTATGAGGATAACAAAAAGATTAGGTGATGAAAGATTGAATATCAGATTGGAGGGAGAGAGTATGGAGGAGGTGAACGTATTCAGATATTTGGGAGTGGACGTGTCAGCGGATGGGTCTATGAAAGATGAGGTGAATCATAGAATTGATGAGGGAAAAAGAGTGAGTGGTGCACTTAGGAGTCTGTGGAGACAAAGAACTTTGTCCTTGGAGGCAAAGAGGGGAATGTATGAGAGTATAGTTTTACCAACGCTCTTATATGGGTGTGAAGCGTGGGTGATGAATGTTGCAGCGAGGAGAAGGCTGGAGGCAGTGGAGATGTCATGTCTGAGGGCAATGTGTGGTGTGAATATAATGCAGAGAATTCGTAGTTTGGAAGTTAGGAGGAGGTGCGGGATTACCAAAACTGTTGTCCAGAGGGCTGAGGAAGGGTTGTTGAGGTGGTTCGGACATGTAGAGAGAATGGAGCGAAACAGAATGACTTCAAGAGTGTATCAGTCTGTAGTGGAAGGAAGGCGGGGTAGGGGTCGGCCTAGGAAGGGTTGGAGGGAGGGGGTAAAGGAGGTTTTGTGTGCGAGGGGCTTGGACTTCCAGCAGGCATGCGTGAGCGTGTTTGATAGGAGTGAATGGAGACAAATGGTTTTTAATACTTGACGTGCTGTTGGAGTGTGAGCAAAGTAACATTTATGAAGGGATTCAGGGAAACCGGCAGGCCGGACTTGAGTCCTGGAGATGGGAAGTACAGTGCCTGCACTCTGAAGGAGGGGTGTTAATGTTGCAGTTTAAAAACTGTAGTGTAAAGCACCCTTCTGGCAAGACAGTGATGGAGTGAATGATGGTGAAAGTTTTTCTTTTTTGGGCCACCCTGCCTTGGTGGGAATCGGCCGGTGTGATAATAAAAAAAAATAATAATAAAAAATACATATATATATATATATATATATATATATATATATATATATATATATATATATATATATATATATATATATATATATATATATATATATATATATATATATATATATATATATATATATATATATATATATATATATATATATATATATATATATATATATATGTCGTGCCGAATAGGCAGAACTTGCGATCTTGGCTTAAATAGCAACGCTCATCTTGCCATATAGGACAAGTGAAAATTTGTGTATGCAATAATTTCGCCAAAATCATTCTAAACCTAACGAAAAAAGCATATTTCACTGTGTTTGTTTATTATTAAATTATTGTAAACAAATCTAAAATATATTTAGTTGGGTTAGGCTAAAATAAATTGCTCTTTTTATAATAAGGTTAGGTAAGTTTTCTAAGATTCTTTTGGTGCAAAATTAAAAATTTTTACATGAACATTAATTAAAAAAATATATCTTTAAACGTATAAGAGAAAATTTCAGAAAAGACTTAATTTTAATTGAGTTGTTGCTAATTGACCAGTTTTACATATTCGGCACGACATATATATATATATATATATATATATATATATATATATATATATATATATATATATATATATATATATATATATATATATATATATATATATATATATATATAATTTTTTTTTTATTTATTTATATGTATGTATATCTATATATATAGTATTGAAACCATGAACAAGTGGTATTTAATGAATAAAAACGTGACTAGCCAGGGGATCGAACTCATGTTGTTTTAGTCCGCCTTATGGTGAGCAAAAATTCATGATGCTCTAATGCACTGGACCATACAATCCTACAAAGATCATGCACCCAGCAGAGCTAGGTGTCGTACCGTGATCCGAGGATATATGATGGTATGGGTGCCTCAGAGCTCATTTCGTTCTACTCCTCGTTTGGTGTACTAGCATCCACCAGCAATATATATAGTATTGTAACCACGAACAAGTAGTATTTAATCAATAACAACACTGTGGCTAGCCGGGGGATCGAACCCATGTTGTTTTAGTCCGCCTCATGGTGAGCGAAAATTCATGACGCTCCAACCCACTGCACTATACAATCCTACAAAGATCATGCACCCAGCAGAGCTAGGTGTTGTACCGTGATCCGAGGACATATGATGGTGTGGGTGCCTCAGATCTTTGTAGGACTGTATGGTCCAGTGGGTTCGAGCATCGTGAATTTTCACTCACCATGAGGCGGGCCAAAACAACATGGGTTCGATCCTCCAGCTAGTCACAGTGTTGTTATTGAAATATATATATATATATATATATATATATATATATATATATATATATATATATATATATATATATATATATATATATATATATACACTAGAGTGGTAAGCTTGTTCAAATATACAAGTATAAATACAAATAGATACAATGCAAATAGTCAGATCTTACTTTAAGTAGAATATACAGGAGGTTATTAGTAGAATACAGTAAAACAATCATTAAAATCACATTATGAAATCATGTGTAGTCTGCAGCCAAATGAACAAGCGGGCTTCCACATGCATTATATGCAGCCTTTGTGGGAATTGGGCTCACGCCCCTTGTACAGATATCCAAGAATTATCTACAAGAGGTATCAAATCAGGGAAGTGTTGTTGGGTATGCCCAAATAAGATCAATCTGTGGAATAAAATCACATTGGTATTAAAAGAGGATAACATCAAAACAGCCTTCATAGAAAACCTGGAAGCATTCTGTAACAGATGGGAAAATAAAAAGTCTGAGCTGGATGGTGCTATCGCCCTTGATGCGGATGCTGTCCTGGCCGACAGTAACTGTATGACTGGAGATGCTGGCCTGGTAGTCAGGAACTGTAAGGCTGGAAACGCTGTCCTGGCCGACTGTAACTGTAGGACAGGGGATGCTGGCTAGGTAGACAGTAACTGTAAGGCTGGAGGTTTTGTCCTGGTAGACAGTAACTGCATGCATGGATGAATGCATATTAGTGGCCTTGAGGGAGACAGGAGCTGTAGTGGAGAAACAAGTGTAGTTAAGGACAAGATAAAACCAATATTACAAACTAGTAATACAACAGGAGATAGCAATCAAGGGGATTCCACTAGAAATAGTGAAGGTAAATTACCAGAAACAGCTGGTGAGAGCTCCAGTGTTAGTATTAGTGAAGATAGGAATGAGACAGGAAAACATGCACCAGCAGGGAATATAGTCACAAAAATCCAAGGCAAACATAAACTAAGCCTGTGCAAATACTATGCACTTGGTATCTGCAGGCATGGA
This sequence comes from Cherax quadricarinatus, assembly GCF_038502225.1. Taxonomy (NCBI): domain Eukaryota; kingdom Metazoa; phylum Arthropoda; class Malacostraca; order Decapoda; family Parastacidae; genus Cherax; species Cherax quadricarinatus. The sequence goes on from NC_091297.1 coordinate 63,314,478, forward strand.
ATATCTGGAAAAACAGATGGGACGTGCAACTTTGACCACCCTAGAAAATGCCATGCCCATATGACAACAGGAAAATGCAAGCTCCCTTCCTGTAAGCTTTTTCATCCTGAAATGTGTCCCTCTTCAGTACAGGAAAAACAGTGCTATAACTTATATTGCCAGGCACACCATCTAAAGGGGACAAAAAGATACAAAATATCCAGATCATGGGAAAACCTGGGTAGCCACAGCCATTCAAGAGAGAGAGGTTTTTTAGTACCAGGAAGGAAAAAAACTGGCAAGAAATGGCAGAAATCGTACACCAAATCCAATCATTTCTGAGGTGGAATCACAGATGGCCTCCACTCCAAACCAACAGTCACAGATATTAGTGCCAGGAAAAAAAGTTCCTTCCCCCAGTACCAACAATACCACCAGCCCGACTACATTCATCTTTGCAAGTATACAGGGTCTAAAGCCAGCAACGAACAACAAAATACCTTTCATCCGTGGACCGTGGACTGCTTACAGAGTTAAAGGATCACTTGGACAATGAAATATGGATCCCGGGTTACAACCTATACAGATGCGACAGAGTGAACAGGCAAAAGGTGGGGGGTTGGCCTGTATATCACAGTCGCTTATTTGCTCAGAACTGCTAAATGCCTCAAATGATGTAGTTGAAGTTTTAGCAGTAAAGATCGAGAACCAAAACCTAGTCATTGTGGTAGTCTACAAGCCTCCAGATGCAACGTCCCAACAATTCCAGAAACAGCTGTTGAAAATTGACCACTGCCTGGAAAATCTTCCAGCTCCTGCTCCCAACATCTTGCTGCTGGGGGACTTCAACTTAAGGCACCTAAAATGGAGGAATATAGCAAATAATGTTGTCGCAGTGGTAACACCAGGAGGCAGCTCAGATGAGAACTCACACACACATGAGCCTTTGAATCCCTGCGCAAAATTCACCTTAAACCAGCAAATAATAGAGCCTACTAGACTGGAGAATACACTGGACCTCATCTTCACTAACAATGATGATCTGATACGAAATGTCACCATATCAAAAACGATATACTCATATCACAACATAATCAAGGTTCAGACATGCATGCGCGGACCCCAGACAGACAAAATGTGATCAGTCACGAGGGAGCCTTCACCAAATTCAATTTCAATAACAAGAACATAAAATGGGACCAAGTAAACCAAGTCCTAAATGATATAAGCTGGGAAGATAGACTAAGCAACACAGACCCCGACTTATGCCTAGAACAGATTAACTAGGTGGCACTCGATGTATGCTCAAAGCTTATTCCTTTAAGGAAAGGAGGAGTAGATTTAAAACAGAGAGAGACAGGCGCTCCCTTTACAGACGAAGGAAAAGAATAAGAGAGTGGCTAAAAGAGGCCAATATATATGTAATGCGTAGGGGGACACTGGTCAGAGAAATAGCAAACATCGAATTAAGGCTAAAGGAACCTTATAGGTGTCAGGAATCGCGGGAAGAACTAAAAGCCATAAATGAAATCGAAAGAAACCCAAAGTATTTCTTTTCCTATGCCAAATCAAAGTCGAGAACAACATCCAGTATTGGGCCACTACTTAAACAAGATGGGTCCTACACAGATGACAGCAAGGAAATGAGTGAGCTACTCAAGTCCCAATATGACTCAGTTTTTAGCAAGCCGCTAACCAGACTGAGAGTCGAAGATCAAAATGAATTTTTTTATGAGAGAGCCACAGAATTTGGTAAACACAAGCCTATCTGATGTTATCCTGACGCCAAATGGCTTCGAACAGGCAATAAATGACATGCCCATGCACTCTGCCCCAGGGCCGGACTCATGGAGCTCCGTGTTCAAGAACTGCAAGAAGCCCCTGTCACGTGCTTTTAACATCCTATGGAGAGGGATCATGGACACTGGGGTCGTCCCACAGTTACTAAAAACAACAGACATAGCCCCACTCTACAAAGGGGGCAGTAAAGCATTAGCAAAGAACTACAGCCCAGTAGCACTAACATCACATATCATAAAAGTTTTTGAAAGGGTCCTAAGAAGCAAGATCGCCACCCATCTAGATACCCATCAGTTACATAACCCAGGGCAACATGGGTTTAGAGCAGGTCGCTCCTGTCTGTCCCAAGTACTGGATCACTACGACAAGATCCTGGATGCTTTAGAAGACAAAAAGAATGCAAATGTGATATACAAAGACTTTGCAAAAGCCTTCGACAAGTGTGACTATTGTGTAATAGCGCACAAAATGCATGCCTGACGAATAACAGGAAAAGTTGGTAGATGGTTCTATAATTTCCTGACAAATAGAACACAAAGAGTAGTAGTCAACAGAGTAAAGTCTGAGGCGGCTACGGTGAAAAGCTCTGTTCCACAAGGCACAGTACTCGCTCCCATCTTGTTCCTCATCCTCATATCAGACACAGACAAGGATATAAGCCACAGTGCCGTGTCTTCCTTTGCAGATGACACCCGAATCTGCATGACAGTATCTTCCATTGCAGACACTGCAAGGCTCCAGGCAGACATCAACAAAATCTTTCAATGGGCTGCAGGAAACAATGTGAAGTTCAACGATGAGAAATTTCAATTACTCAGATATGGTAAATGTGAGGAAATTAAAACTTCATCAGAGTATAAAACAAATTCCAACCATACAATAGAGCGAAAACTAACGTCAAAGACCTGGGAGTGATCATGTCGGAGGATCTCACCTTCAAGGATCATAACATTGTATCAATCGCATCTGCTAGAAAAATGACAGGATGGATAATGAGAACCTTCAAAACTAGGGATGCCAAGCCCATGATGACACTCTTCAGGTCACTTGTTCTATCTAGATTAGAATATTGCTACACACTAACAGCACCTTTCAAGGCAGGTGAAATTGCTGACCTAGAAAATGTACAGAGAACCTTCATGGCACGCATAACAGAGATAAAACACCTCAATTACTGGGAGCGCTTGAAGTTCCTGAACCTGTACTCCCTGGAACGCAGGCGGGAGA